>NC_080417.1:89187747-89487747 GCF_029873635.1 Malania oleifera
AACTGTTCAATTCAGTAACTGCATTCACATCACCCTCAGAGAAAGCACAGAGAGCAGCCCTAGCTTGAATGCGGGCTGTTTTTGGACCTTGATGAATATTATTTTCAAACAACTCAGACAAGATTCCAGCAGCAACAAGCTGCTTCTTAGAATTTGAATGTTTTGATAGCACCTGCAATATCTCAAGGCATTGAGTTACAAACATAGTTGCACATCCATAGCAGCTATTGGGAGACCTAGAAACTACACATCTTGATGAGGCCACAGTTTTATCAGAGTGTTTCAGATGCAGGTAATTCATCAGAACTCGACGAAGCCCTTGCAGAGTCTGAACACTTTTGCTGACAGAATCAAAAGCTGCTTTGCACTTCTCACCATAAAGGACACCAAGAAGAGCAATTTTACGGTTAATCTTACATGAAGGTCCAGGCAATGAAACCATCATTTGCTGGACAGAATCCTTCTGCTGCGAGTCCATTTCATTCTCACCAATGCTTGATACGATCTTAAGCAATGGTTTTTTGAAGCCCAAAAGTTGCTGATATCTCCTATGAGCATTTTCTGATTCAGATTCTATAGCTGTCAATCCCCTTTTCATATCTTCGTCATTCTCCATGTTATCAAATGTAAAACTTGGTTTAGCCATGAAATTAAATTCAAACCGACCATATTTGCTATATCCACACTCATTGCAAAGGAAAGAATCCAAATTCTCATAATTAATGTTGCGGCATTGTCTGCATTGATATGCATTCTCATGGCAATTGCTACAAATCCCATGCTTCTCAGTGACTGGTCGACTGCAGCGTGGGCACTGCAACGGTTCGAGAGATAAAGCTTGAAGATTCTCATAGAAAGAATCCAGCTCAATCATGAAGTTGCAGGCAGTGATTGGAATAGGGAAATCTACTTTTAACTCTGTCTGAATGAAAGCAAGGTGACAACTCTTAGCACGCTTCCACAAGGACCAATTATTTTTCAATTCTGACAAGTCAGCCACAGGCCTATTGTTGTAATACAGGTTCAGAACTTTCACTGATTTGGACTTGCGAACATCATGAACATTCATGGTCACACTCTGGATAGTATAGCTCCCACTGCATTTTACTATGATGCGGTTATCAGTAAACCTTGTCTCAGACTTTAGACTTTCTAGTTTCATTCTGCTGTAGGGCACCTCAGGTGAGCTACAGGCAACACAAGGTTCACTCTCAAGATAATACCCATCAAACTCCACCAGACCACTTAGAGTATTGTAAATGCGGGAATTGGGATGGTTAGCTAAGAGCTCATTTTGCACATGTAGTGCCTCAAAGATGCTCCTAACCACATCAGGGGTCAAGCAACGGTCCAAAATTTCGGAACTTTGTTGCTTTGAACTGATATCAGAAATCTTTCCTAGCAACCAGGACACTAGTTCAGTGTACTCAACTATGTTCTGACCATACAATGGCAGACATTTTACCTTCTGCAAGACAGCGACTAACATGGTTTCCTTGAAAGATGGCTTTCCATGATGCCAGGCACCACAAAGAACACATTTGGCTTCCACACGGACAGAGGTTGAATTCCATTCCAGCAAAAAGCTGTCAATGAATTGCCTCAAGACATCACCTCCCTTGTCGGCAAAGATATCCACCACTGACTCCATATCCAAGGATGATTTATCCAAACCTGTGTCAGTTCCATCTTCACCTTTCTTCTTCTTCTTTGAATCCAAAGACTCTGCACCAGATTTGTTTGAACTTGTTCCAGAGTCTCCTGCTTCAGCTTTCTGCAAAAAAGAATGGTTCATGTCCTTACCTGCATAGAAGGCCAAGTTTAAAAGTCTAAGTGTCTGAATAGCAGACTCTTCCCCAAAATAGAACACTCCATTCAGCAGGAAGGGCAAAACATCTCCATGCCTCAAACAATATTTCTGCCAGTTCCGAGGCCGTGCAGCTGCTACTTCAGCCATAGTCGACAAACACTTTACAATCTTAACACCCCTTTCATAAGGTGTGGGATTCTGAATTCCTCCAGACTTGCTTACATGCTTGTAAAGTTTACTAACCTCACTCGAGAATTGCCAAGAGTCTCGAACACTGTAGTAGTGTGTTTTGCTTCCACAGAGATGCAGGAAAAGCCTCCTTGCATACCTTCTTACAAATGTTGTGTGAGGATTATTGATATAACTGCAGAGAACATCCTGATATCCATCTAGCTTCAAATCCTTCCCAGATGGAACCTTGTATATCTTTTCTTTATCCCCAGTCTTATCATGCTTTTCCGGCCTAACCAAACTGTAAAGCAACCGGAAAGCATTCTCTAACAACAGCCTATGGTAGTCAATGAAAATATCTGCACGATGGGCCCTTGTATATGAATCTGAAAAAAACGGAGAGAAATTACCCGCCGGTAGCTCTCTTCGTACTGTTAGTAGTGATCCGCATCCCGACCCAGAGCTCGAACCATGAGTAGTTTCATAATTAACAGTAGGGGACTTAAAAACATGAACTAGTTGCTGCAGAATATCCATCAAATAATTAACAAAAGGCTGCATTCTAAGAGAACTGCATGCTCGAAGCAGCTGGGATGCAAAGTCATTTTTTCCCTGATCATCAAAGGAAGATTGAGAAGCACCTGAAGCAGAGGATGAGATCTGGAGAACGCTTTTATCATGTATATCTGCAGTCCCACTTGATTTGGACATTGAACTATCACTACCAGGCTGGTGCCAGTTCCGCAGCATCAATGTGAAGAACATGAAGACGAGGATTGTAACTTCTCCAAAAGAAGAACGGGTTCTGGCTATAAAAGATCTGTTGAGATTAATCTCATCCAAAAACCATTTAATTAATTTTTCTAAATCTATGCTTTCTGGCTTTGAGTTGTCTATAAAAGGTCCACCCACAGCAGATGATAATTTGTAAAAGAGCTGCATAACAGGGATAGCTCGAACCCCAGAGGTTGTCTCCATCCATCCTCTCATATGTTCGAGGAGCTCAGCAAGAAGCAGAGAATTTACTGCCCGTTTTGATGCAGATATTGAAACAGGGTCACTCACAGCAGCAGAAAACTCTCCAGATTCATTAGGCTCCAACACATGAATTGATGGAGTAGAAGTCTGACCACTTGTATCTCCTGTCCCATGTAGCAAGCTTGCCTCACTTGAGCCATCAGTTGAGAAGTGAATTTCATTGCCATCTCCACCAATTGATTCCACTTCAATTGGAATTGCTGACATAGGATGATCTCTAGAATGTGGTGGGGGAAGTCGGTCAGCATCTAGTACTTCATAGCAAGTCTCACATAAATCAAAATCAGGGCAAACAGTACAATGCCATCTCCGTCTAACTATAGGAACAGTGGAGCAACCATCACAACAGTATTGAACAGATGAAGTGATAGAGTCTTCTTCAATCATGACCTGGTTATTCCCACCAGCAGGATCAGATGGCCCTGCAGCAGGCACTGCATTCTCTACATCATCCGTAACTAACATGGTTTGCTTTGGAAATGGAACCTGTAGCAGTCTTGAAGATATGGCCAAGCTGAAACATGATAAAAAAAAACACGTAAAAAACTGCATAACATAAACAAGAAAATACAGCAGAAAGGAAAATAACTACCTGCTGGAAGTCTGAATAGCCTCATTGGGAGAAAATATAAGTTTCTTCAGTAGTACAACAGCAGGTGCAACAGAATGTGCCCCTGTATCTTTTCCATGTAACGCCAAACACTCAGCATAACAATAAATAAGCTCCACAGAAGAAACAACAATGTTGTTCATTGTTTGTGTGTCAGGCTGCTCGATGTCCAAGATTCCCCATAAAACTTGCATTAGTCCGTCGACCACTTCAGAACCTGCCTCACATGACGCATACAGCACCAAAAATCAATTAGCACAAGAATAACAGGTAAAATTATTGATTTCTGAGGGACCATGCTGACAAGGTGACTAAAGCAGGTAAATTATTGATTTCTGAGGAACCATGCTGACAGGATGGCTAAACATTTTCATATGATAATTAGAAATACAATCCTCAACTTCCCAAAAGAAAGGAAATTGGTATTTGTAAAATAACAGCTTTACAAAAATATGGATGCCCAAGCAAAACATTTTCATATCATACAAATACAATTCCCAACTTCCCAGGATAGGAGGAAAATTTTTATTTGTAAAGGGAATAAATCAGTACATGGCTTAAGGATGGATGCAACCCCTGTAAAGACCCACTTTAGGCCCTAGATGCACAATTAGCAACTAAAATAGAACAAAACAGAACATTGACTTCAAACGATGATGTGAAACTCTAACCACCGAATCATTCAAGACATGGCTCAAGTTCAACAACACAAATTTCAGCAAAAGATGACATAATTATTTTTTTTCCACTTGATTGCTTTTTCCCCCATCCATGTTCAGAAAAAATTAAAATAAAAACAGTATTTTTATTTACAAAGAAAAGAAAACAAAAATTAATAAAAGATCTTGCAAAAATATAGCAAAATTATAGACTAAATTCATGTCAGAACAGCTGGTAAAAAAATTACGAATCAACTAAATATGATAACTTTACGTATGAAAATTAATAACAGACGGAATGCCCGTTTTCAGTAGTTGGTAACTATATTATAAACAAAATAATAAGCCTTCTCTGGCCCCCAAAAACCTGAAACCTAATTTCTCGTAATTTTGGAGTAGAAAATTAAAGAAATTAGCATAAACCAATTAAATATCACACTCATTCATTAAAAGGATTTTCTATTAATGGAAAAGGTCCACATATAAAGTTAGGAGATTTTCACCACCCACTTATTTTTTGTTTAAAATTTGTAAATCCTTAATTTTTGGACACAAATGTGTATGATAATATACTTATAATTTCAATATTTACTAGTGCATGGCTAGGATACTTCCAGTGTGACTAAATTGAAATCAGAATGAAATCAAGCAGACATTAAAGGTTGAAGTGTTATCAATAATCTTTTGTACAAATCAAGTTTAAAAAGGCCAAAAGGCAGATTCTGCGACAATGAAAAATAAAAAATAAAAGAAAAGAGGAAATTGTGTTGCTTTAAATTTAGTGAATTCGTAAGTGCAATTTCCAGACAGGTCTTGACCTTCTTACAGCATGAAGCATCTTCCCAAACATAGGAACATTAAAGCTGATCAATCTATATCCACAACTACCCAGCTTTCAAAGTTTCTCAAAGGCACATCAAATACATGTGACAGTTCATTAAATCCACAACTAGCACAGTTCAAATGCCCAAACCGCCAAAAATAACAACCAATCCAATCCGAAGAAATGGTTTCCAACAGCATGTGGGCTGGTTGGGGGGTCTAATTTATAATAACCCAAATATATGCATTGGGTTATGGATTGAGTGCCCAACACACCTGACCTAACCCAAGCCAAATGTAAATGACATAAATGTAAATAATAATAATAATAATAATAATAATAATAATAATAATAAGGCGATCTAAATATATAAGCTAGTTGATACTATTGTTTTTTTAATGTGAAATCCAACAAAGATGTAGCTTGAATGACACTTTCAAACTATTGTTTTCAAGGTGATACATCTTATTATGTTTTGCAAATTTTTATCTCACGTATTTCTTTGCGTTAATATTTCTTCTTCAAAAAAAACCCAGCTCAACCACCCAATAACCAAACCAAACCAAACTGTATAGTTAATGGCTCGAGTTGAGATTGGATTTTCACCAAACCAACAACGTTAGGTCAGTTGAAATTTGGGCCCAACACAAATACCCCTATCCAGAATAGTAAATTAAAAGGAAAAAAAAGTGAAAATAGAATATTAGTTCATACTCCAGAAAAAGCAAATTACATAAATAATAGAGCATGCCCAGACGCTAGAAAATTATGTAGCACTGGGTAGCAACAATACCATTCATCTCCAGAAAAGTTGCCAAATTTGATCGGCGATGCAAAGCAATCTTGGATACAGCACGCATCTGAGTGGTAAATTCTTCAATAATACTACCTCTCGTAGTACCACCAACGCCTAACTTTGAAGAAAGCACTGATGTAGATTTCACCACCCCAAGAAGACGCATGGTATCCTTAACCTGAGGAACAGTTTGTGATTAAAGAACATGCAAAATCATATAGGGTGCATCTGCACAATTGGCAGTGTGAGTGCGTGCAAGCAGAGAGAGAGAGAAAGAGAGAGATAGAAGAGTTTACTGCATAGAATTGGATAATTACTTGGTAATAAATCTCCTTTTTAGGAAAGACAGCCTGTAATACACAGCAAGCAGCAGCCTGCAACAAGGGTTCCCTGTCACTTTCAAATATTATTTCCAGGAACTGTTTGCACTTGAGCTTGTTTAGCTCTATTTTCACTTCCTCGAGCTTTGAGCATCCTTGTGACCTACACAATGCATAAAACCTAGACAGAAGCTTAAGGCCATCTGCTACCACCTGCTCTGCAATAGGAGCAGACTGCATAGAATGACACTTCTTCCTAGATCCTGGAATCCAGGAGTTGCAACCAAGCACACGAGCCTCCATATCCAACACTGCATCCATTTTCTCTTTCCAACCAAATTCATCCTTAGCTCGACCATATACCTCCAGTGAGTCTATTCTGGGCAGTGACGAGCCACTGAAGGTTGGTCCAACAGAGATGGTAAATTCTTCATCAGCTAGGAGTGATTCAGCAACCGTTAATGGAATATCATACCAAGACCGCATACCCTCATCTAATTTAATAACCCTCTGGAAAATAGCAATCTCAGAAGGTATATGATTTGCTGATGTATTACCCACGTGCACACGAAAACCAACCATGACAATGTCAGGATTTGAATTTGAGACTGTTATCTGAGAAAAATTCAGACAAATAATAATAATAATAATAATAATAATAATGTAAGTCCACTGAAGTTTGAATCAGAAAAAAGAAATTACAAATTTGACATATTTGCAACTACGACTAGCCATTATAACTAAACCACTAAACATTTCATAATGCAGGAGCAGGTTAGGTGTTAAAAATCAAGCAGCCTGTGCGCTGGGAAAATCTGACAGCATCTAAATTGGTCAACGATAAAGATTTAGTAAGTTCCAGGAATTTGTAGAAAACAGAATGAGAACATGCCAGACCAAAATAGCGTAGGGAAATCATACACTACCAAAATGCAAGAAAGAGGGAAATGTCTGGCAATGTCTCATTCTGCTTCAAGCCCTAACACAATAATATAACAATAATGATGACGGTGACAATGACGATGATGATGATAATGACCAAAATGCAAAAGGAATGAGACACAAAAGAAGCCAAAAAAAAATAGATGCGAAGTGAAGATGAAGACAAACGCACTAAAGAAGAACCATACCTTAAATCCAGCAGGGGTAGGGCTTTCTAGAAATCCATCCTCAGAAGACAAGCTTTGCTTCACACCTTCAGAATCACCATTTCTACTGGCATCACCACCCAGTTTCACATCTGCAGTGATGCATACAGTTTTCTCAAAAAAATCAAGTGGGAATTCTGGGTTTGTGCTTGCATAAGCCTTATTGTTAAGAATATCAGAACCCAATTTTTTAACTTTTTCTGATGCCGCATTTGCGCCAACATCAACTCCCACTGGGACATGTGAGTATATCTGAAGGCTTCCATCATCATGTAAAACAAGAAGGTGGATTTTATCTTTCGATAAAGGCTTATAGGCAGTTATACCAACCAATGGTGAAGAGGAACCTGCTGCATGACGCATGTTCTGTGCATATATCTCATGAGACCCAATGGATAGAGTAAGTGCAGCATTTGATTTCACACTTGAAAAGCAACTGAATAAGCCACTACCAACCAGCAGCTCCTTCCAATGATGCAGTCCACCTGGTCGTAGTGTTGCATCTTGCTCTGCCTCATACATGGCAGATAGTTCGGTTAGAGATGTTGCATCAGAATTTAGTCGCCCTACCAACGTGGTGCCATCTTGATATGACAGGAAAATCAATTTATAAGTTAATGAGAAGAATACAGATAAGCCCATAATAGGCTTCTCTCTATCCTGAATATGAATAACTTCTTCCAATTGTTTTGAACCAGCATTGCCTACCATCGTCAATTCTAGCCTGAATAAGCTTCCCAGCTCCGAAAGAACAAGAAGAAACACCCTACCCTGTGATGCCACTACAAGGGTAGCATCCACAATCATGTCTTCAGGTATTGTGAAGTAGTGCATGGGACTGATGTTGTCCTGGGATAGATCATATATTTTGACAAACCTATTGGTTACCACCATTAGTTGCACCTGAGAACCTGGAACCCAATCTAAGCGTCTAATATAGGTACCTTGCAGTGCAAGTTCGATGGGAAGACGGTCAGTAACCTCACCACGATGGTTTACAGTGAGGACCTGGCAGTCTTCATAGCCTGCAACAGCCAGATAATTCTCAACCATTGGGTTAAAAATAAGATGTACAATCTCAAAGCGAACAACATTCCTAGAAAGAGGCTTAACATTAGTCTTGTCTGCTGTCACAGGTGCAACAGCAGCTTGTCCGATCAACTGACCAACATCAAATATGGCAACTTTGTCACCTTCTCCAACAGCAAGTCGGCCTCGAATACTGACACTAAGTAAGGATTTGAAAAGAGAGCCACTGGCTAGGTGGGATTTAAGTTCCTTGGCATTTGAATAATCTGCTTTAATTTTCAAGTCCAGAGATCCACTTTTATATGCCTTCTTCAATTGCAAAAGATCAACACCATATGAAACCAATTTGTCCTCACCCAAAACAATTTTCTTATCTGTTGTAAAATTAGCTTCTCTTCTGCTTATAATGGAAGGCAACATTGAGGAGCAAAATTTAAGCACCTGATCCTCAACACCAAGTTCTTCAAGGAACAATGGTACTTGATCTTGAAGCTCTTTTGGAATAGATAACCTGACTGAATTATCTACATCCATATAGACATCTTCATCTAGATCTGAATCACTATCAGCCAGTTGATCTGCATCATCTGTGAAGAGTAGAAAGGACTGAAAATTTCCAGTGCTGCGAACAGGTGCACCGTTACTTCCACTGAATTTTCGAGGCTTTAAGCACTGACAGCTGCTACCTCTGACGCCCCCTGCTCCACAATCACAAAAAAAACGACTCGAACGAGAATAAACAACCCGATGACCACGATGGCAAACTTTTGCGCACACAGAGCAACAGCCTTTTGATACAGTCAGATCACATGTATAACAAAAATACCAGTGTTGTTCCATGAAATTACTGCCACTGGATGTAAATGTGCAAACTTTAGAAGCAAGGGCCTTTTCGTTGTTAGCTTCCTCATCTTCATCCTTATCCATGCTAGCCACCTCACCATCAGAAGTTCCATCATCCTCGTCTTCATCTGCAGAAGTTGCATCACATTCAATAGATGTTGACCCCCCTTCCGGATTAGAAGGGAGAACCAGAGTCCCAGAATTTTTTCTTGAACCTACTGACCTAGAAGATAGGGATCCCACACCAAGGCCACTGTTAGATAGAGACCTCACAGAATATTTTTCTAGCATATTCCTACCAGAGCCACAATCTGCCAGCACAGTTCCCAGAAAGTTAAATAGAAACTTTAGCCCTTGAAGCAGACGTTCATCACCAGCCAGCTTCTCAACCAACAGCACAGTCCTATTCAAAAGTGATTTCATCAAATCTTCCCCCTTTGAAAGTTGAACCACGAAATGGAAATAGGACTTTGCTGTGTGAATATCAAATTGCATAAATGCAGCATCAAGAGTAACCAGCATGGCTTCAAACAAATGATTGTGTAGTTCTCTTGACTGCAATTCAGGAGGGGATACAAGGCACAAAATAAAATTCATTGTTGATTCTCTGAGAGAAATGGAACATGCTTTTGTAGATGCAAACCCACCTGAAGATTCCATCACACAACCTAACAGCCTCTTCTCCAACCACTGAGACAGGCAAAGCAAGTCCGTTCCCAGGAATTTCTTCTGTATCCTCCGTTTGAGATCAGTACAAAGTTCCCACGATAGGAGGTCAACAAAGAAGTTAAGAACCTTTATGTTAACTGATTCACTGAAGCAACTATCCAGTGAACCAATCAGGACCAACAAATCACCACGTTGCAGCCCAAACAGCTCTTTGACCCCCTCTGAAACGTCTTCTGCTCCAAGATAAAAATTGAACATACCCACCCTTGAAGAGTCTTTCCTCAGGTTATCCATGGTATCAATAGTCTTGGTAACAATCCATTCAAGAATACGATTATCAATTGCTTCTAATGCATTAATATCCCTCAAAAACTGCTCCATGTGCTTCATTAGAAATAAACAGCTATAATCTGGCCCACCCAAACCAGAAGTCAAGCAGCAATATATATCTCCACATTTTCCATGAAGGCTTTCAAAGATCTTGTCAAACTTAATAGTCATTACTGAATCAAGAATCTCATGAAGTAAAGCAGAATCCAGACAAATATTTCCCCTTGCATCCAAAATTTTAAGGAGCCTATCTAGAACACCAATGATTCCCTTTATGCTAAGAATGCAAGAAAGAAGAGTTCCACTAGGAATTTGAAGTTCTGAGGGAAAACCATGCAACATACATTCCCAAAATACCTTGGACAAAATTCCTGAAGCTCTTTTGTCAAGGATGACTTCTAACTTTTGTAGGAGGCCACAAACAGATTCCAACTGGCACAAATTGGATCCACTCTTCTCAACCAGCTCATTCTGGATAACTTTGTCAAACCCAGAATGCTTAAGAAGCAATAGGGGTGAGAATCCATCAATATGTTGCTGGCTATTATCAAGGGTAGAAATAAAAGCTTTTTGATAAGCCTGTAAATATCTGCTCAACAAGGAGGACAACATCTTAAGTAGCAGTGCAGTTTGACCAACCTCAAATACACCAGCTATTAACCCTTCAGCTAGAATAAGGTAGTCATCGTCTTTGGACGCGCAGTCTGTCCATCCCAAACCTTCTGCAGGGACTATACTCTTCATGCAATATCCCTGGATGCCAGCATTTAATAAGGACAGTACTAGAGATAGCCACAATCCACACCTCAAGAAATCCCAACCTAGTTCCTCAACATTACCCGGTACATGAACAGCATGCAAGTCCTGAAGCAGACCAACAACCACATCTTGGAAATTAATTCCCTTTCCGACGACAGCTGAGTGGCCTAGAAGGAAATGGCTGAAGTAAATGAAAGACTCCATGTTTGACATGTCCAAAACCTGGGAATCACTGCAAAGGGGAAGCAGATGGTCCAGTGTACAGCCTGTGGTAGGAATATCCCAAAAAAGTACAAAAATATATCTTTCAATAATAAGATCTTCCACAGATGCTGCTCTCTTTCCTTTCCATAACCCTAGAATCTGAGAGAAGAAGGCACATAATTCATCCCAACTCAACTGTAGCCATTGGATGCCAGGATCATCTCTACAAAGTGAAGCAGGAAACACTGCAACATCAATCAGTTGACTAAGTAAGCTGCTTATGACAGACTCTTCTTTGATCCATGAACCCATTACACTCTCTAGTGCGATTGATGCCCAAGACAACAAATGATCACTGACATTATTAGAACGTTGGATACCAGAAAGAGGAGCTTCCCTCAACTTGGATCTCAAATCTAGAAGCAATGATGAAGGGCGAGCAAAAGGATAGAATATCATATGACGAAGCACTAAAACCAACCTTGAAACTAGTAAAGCCCAGCATGACAATTGCG
The DNA here is from genome assembly GCF_029873635.1 of Malania oleifera. Classification (NCBI taxonomy): domain Eukaryota; kingdom Viridiplantae; phylum Streptophyta; class Magnoliopsida; order Santalales; family Ximeniaceae; genus Malania; species Malania oleifera. Next base: position 89,199,472 of record NC_080417.1, read on the forward strand.
CACTATTAAAACCAGAAGGGAGGGAATCAATTGCTTTTATGGAAGAAAATACAAACTTTGCTAGAGTTGCCTTTTCACCTTCAGGAGATAAATGAAATGCCATAAGAAGAATCTCAATGTGAAACAAAGAGGGAAGCGTCTCAAGGAGTTCCTTAAGGGTAGGACATCCTGAACAGATAGAATTCGCCTTCTCAACAATATAATCCACAAATCCCCTGTAAAGTTTGGTTCTTAACTGGCTGCCAGCCAAACCATGCTTGCAGATAAGAGCATGAGCTAGCAAGGTTAAGGTCTGATTATTATAAACAAACAAGCCGTTTTCAACATTCAGGATTTGCTCCACAAGGTATTCCTCAAGTTGATCTGACAAGTTGTGGCAAGTGAGAAGATTATTTAAAAGCTCAAAGCAAAGTTCATGGGTATGCCCAATCTTCTTTTGTTCATGCAATCCTGCACCACCATCAGTAGTCTTGTCTTCAGAATAACATGCTCGGCAGTTAAGTATGGAAAGCAGAATATCTATATGGTTTTCACTAAGCTTTTTGCAACCATCTTCATAAACAGAGGGATGCCAATCAGGAGAAAAGACACACGCTTTTAGAAAGCTCAAAAGTTCAGTAGCAGCTTGAAGTGGCAAATTGCAAGAGCTGGAAATGGAACTGACAGATGCAGGGGTAGGATCATATCCATCATTAGATCCTACCAAGCGCCCCCCCTCAGAGAAAAGGTCCCCAAATAGAGCTTCATCTTCGTGGCAAACAGAATTTTCAGCTTCAGATGCGCAACTAGCTTTTGCACTACTAGAATATGATCTCTCCAACTTTGTCCTGAGTTTTACTCCTTCAGAATGAAGGAATGAAACAAGATGCACCAGGTCGTCCACCCACTGCTTAGATGAAGGGAATATCATCCTTAACAGTTCCTCAACCGTGTACTTCTTAAGTAAAGAAATCTTCTTGCAGGGAACATTGCAAGATGAAAAATCAACCTGGAAACCAGCATAAATCCCATTTTGATCCCCATCGACCTCCTTCCAATTGAGAGCCTGATACGGTTGTTTTCTAACATCCTCTATGAGTTTCAGAATGAACGTGACACTACGAGGGAAGTATACCAGAGGCGGCCTTAAATTTGGAGCAGAGTTGTTATATCTCCATATATTATAATCCAAATTGTCCAATATAGAAGCTACTATACATGCCTGAATATTCTGTAAAACACTGCTGCTAAAGAAAATAACTTGAACAACATGAAGAAACTCTTCCAATACCAACAGTATGAGGCCCTCAGAGCTACTCTCAACAGGCACATGGCTATTTACAAACTCAAACTCAGTTCTAAACAAACAAGGTAGAACATCAGCACATAAGGCAACTGCTTGCAACAATGCAGCATCATATTCAATATATGGCATATCTTTTGTAAGGTTTCCAAGTAGTTTTAAAATCCTCAAACACAGTGACAGTTTCTTGCGAGAACTCATACTTGCCATCTTCTCATCAAACTTACCTGGAGACTCAACCAGCTCTTTACAGAGCAAAATAAGACGTCGAATGCATCCCACATGAAAAACTGCCCAATGCTGGGATAGAGAAACCAATCTATTCGAATCCCGGAGAAAATTAGGTCCAGTAAACCGTGGAGTCAGGCTGTCTGGTTGCATGCATTCAGAAAATAGTGTCATCAATAAACGATCCATTTTTTCCTCTTCTCTTGAGCAACTAAACCCATCTACAAACAATGTTAAAAACAAGTCATTAGAAAAGTAAATAAAACTATAACATGGCAAAATTAGTATAGTCTATTGTTAGCACAAGACATATCAATTTATTAATTGCAAAGATACCTTGCAAATTACATTTAACGTTTTTCTCCAGCTCAATTCCACCACACATAACAATGGATTGTTCAAATAAGTCAACAAAGGCATCCACAGAGCATGGCTGTAAAGGTTCAGAATCTTTATCCATTCCATCAACCAATGTTGCCTCCAATAGCTGTGCCATGTTATTCTGAAAAGAAAAAATCATTGACGATATGAACACCAAGGCAATATAAATAAATACATTAAAATATTGTAGGCACTGCTCCTAATCAACAATTGTTATGATAGACACTAATTGCCTTGGTAGGCTTACCAAGCTTGCATCACCTGATTCATCAGAAAAAATAAGTTGACACTGACCAAGTCACTCCAAAAACTATTGCAAAGAACCAAAATGTATCACTGTCACGAATTGATCGTACATAAGGCCATCGTCAACAAAAAAAAAAAAAAAAATCCATAGCTGCAAGGTGCATATTTTTTTGCAATTCATAAATGGTAACATGCCCCCATATACTCCTTCCTCACCCACGAAGCCCTGACCAAAGGGCCTACAAAAAAAACCTTTTAATTACATATGATTGAATCAGACATGAAGGTGTGTGTTCTTGCATATTCACTAAGTTTCATGGCCATGTTACCTTCATGGTCATGTAATCAACATAGTTAAATTGTTAAGAAAATTACAGTTTTCTTTTTTTTTTTTCTTTTTTTTGATAAACAAATATTAAACATAGAAAGGCAAGGAACATCACAAGGACAACGGGATGTCGTCCAGCAACACAAAGGAAAATTAAGGAAGAAAGAAAAGAAAATAAAGACTAAACAACTCTATCAAAACAAATGATGTAGAACAAGAAGCCAGACCATGGGTAGACACTTAAAGGCTGATTCAGAAGACTTGGATCAAGGGATTGAGCCCTAAACCAAAAAAAATTTAGTTAATTAATAATTATTATAGACCCTTAGAATAATTTGTAGCAGGCTTATGTGCATTTCGGGTTTGTTTGTAATAGATGTCTCCTAGGGGTTTATTAGCAATTTCTTGCATCTTTATGGATTTATGTGTAATTTCTTGGAATTTAATTTTTCTTAAAAATAGGGTGTGAAAGCCATGTAAGCGGTAGTTCTTGTGAATTTGAATTGAGACATGAATATGTGCTGTCCCCCATTGCATCTCCTTCCTTCCCTATTCTTCCATCTTCCCCCTCCCTTCTTCTTCTGCACTTCTCCTATCTATTTCTTCTCCAATTCTCTCTCTTGATAACAATTTCACATTGCTGTTCTGCATCAACAAAAAATCCAATCATACTACAAGTCTTGTAGAGGAACATTGTAAACAAACAGTTCACCGAGCACCAAAGCAAGCAAGAAACAGAACTCGGCTACAAATTAAATTATGAGACGGACAACACCCTTAATAATGCTGGCATATCAAGTCTCCCCACTCATAAGGGAAACAGCACAAACATCTGGTGAAAAGGCTGTATTAGGTCTTCACTTATAAAACATGTCATGAGATGAGTATTAATTTTCTGAAGGATCACAAGCCATGTAAAAGCCTTTTATCTTTGAAAGGACTTTAGCTTTCAAAATAGAAGAATAAAGTTTTTAAAAAATAAAAAAAGAGAGAGAGAAGCATGAATAAAATGAGGAAAGAAAGAACTTGCAAAAAAAAATTCCCTGATGAATCTAACCTCCATATTCTTTTATCATTCCCCGCATAATGAAAAAATCAAACATATTTATCAAAACAGCAAGATCATTTGTATCTCTCTCATTAATGTTCCCAACAAAATGAAAATTCAGGGAGTGCCCAGAAGATGCAGCCACTTCGCATTATGGGCCCAATTTAAGTTTTGTAACTACCATGAACGTGTTTCATAGCTTTTAACTAAGTGGAAAACCCAACCCAATTGAAAAATGAGCCAACATTAATAGCAGATCTAATTCCAGGATTAAAGAGCTCTGTTTCCTAACAGATTTGTCCATTAGTAATGGGGATCTCACTGGCAGGAATATAGGCCAATCTGTCTCCCACCCATTTCAATGACAGGTAAGACACTCAAGCTGCCTGCATGTCTGGTCCGATTGTTTATCAGTTCTTTCCAAGAGATGGGAATGTAAATAGAAAATATCGCCTGGGAAAGCCTCACAGCTCAATGATCAGCATAAAAATAATGACAATTTTCAATATGCCATGGCTTGTTTACTAATATCACCATAGATCATTAATTTGGGCATTCGATTATCGTGGAAATATTCCCCCCCTGGCACACCTAGATATGGGGCCAGAAATTTAAGAGAGCAGGACCCAATATTCCCAAGCATTGGCTTCCAAAAGATTTTGAACTAGTTGTGTCACACTGAGTTTGTCTGTCCAATCACTACAGACACAATACAATTTCCCACTCTTTGAAGTGGCCTTGAGTTCATTTTCTTTTGGTTTAGAACATGATATCAATAACTGCTTTTCCACTTTGTCAGTTCCCAACAATAAGTTCAAGTTGACCATGGCCCATATGAACGAGGATATATACCGCTTTTAGCCCTATTAGCATAGGCTCATGCACAGACCACACACCCTAGCATTGCCTTTCATGCAGGACATCCACAATAGATCAAGCTTCTTTAATGCCGGTGGCACTACCAAAGACAACAATCCCTACATTCTCATTCTCAAGATTCAATACTATTCCTTTCACACCAGTGCCAAGTTCAACCATTTCCCCACCTTTAATCTCATTCAATCCATAAACATATGCAATCCCATCTCCAACTGAGACCACTAAATCAATCTCATCACTTTTAAATCAGTGTAAAAATTGGTAATTCTACTTTCTAATAGATAAGAAAATGAAAAATTAGAGTATTATGAAGAGTGGAGAACTGAGAAGGAAAAAAAAAAAACAAGCGAGGGTACTTACAACCCAAAGGAGCCTCCCTAATCTTGTGATCCTCCCAAAAACACATTTCCTCCCCATTACCAACTCTATAGCAAAAATATAATATAATATAATATAATATATTCTGTCACAAATTTTCAAGAACTAACGAGATGTTAGCTCCAACTTTAACATACCAACCGTTCTGTTGAAATCCAAATCTACTATTAAATATCCCATGCCAAAACACCGTACTACGTCCCCACCAAGGAAAGTTTTTTGGGCACCACGTTACCCAGACCCAGAGCTCCCTCCCCTTTAAATCTACCCAAAATGTCCCATCTACAAGATGATATCTGCCCCTTTCACCAACACCTGACCACAAAAAGTACCCCATCAATTTCTCTAATATCCATTCACCCTCACAGGAGCCTTAAATAAGGGCAACATTAGAGCAGAATAGAAGAGGTACAAGTATGAATTAAGAGTAATACAACCTCCTAAGGTAAAGAAAGCTCCTTTCCACTATTCAGTCTCCTGCCAACTCTCTTCTAGACTGGGTCACAAAAAGATTTTGCAGCGAAGTAACCGCCTGAAGGGAGGAGCCTAAATAAGTAATAGGTCAACTCAAAAGAGCACAACCCTCTATCATAGCGTAAGAAGAAAGTGTGTTCAAATAATGCCCATTTCCACAATATCACTCTTCGAATAATTAATTAATACCGTAATGCTTCAAACTCTCACTACTCATTGTGTCCTATTTTTCTTCTACCAAACCTTATTTTTTTTATGACACATTGTAATAGAAGAGAGAATATACAACCAAAAGGAAAAAAAAAACACTCTAAACCCTTATTTTTCTCCTCTTCTTCTTAATTCTCTCATAAGCAACACAAAAAATCCTTCTCGTCGCATTCCTTTCTAGATTTTGAGCAACCATATTATACAATGACCAAGCCTAGTTATATCAAAATCAAGAAATAAGCAAATACCCAGTAATCATATCCCCATGACCCCACCCCACCCCTCCCCTCCCCTCCCCTCCCCTCCCTACACGGGGGAAAAATAAAACAAAACAAAACAAAACAAAATAAAACAAAAAAGAATAAACAAAATAAAATAAATAAATAAAAACAGAAAAGATAAGTCATGTACGCTACAACTACAAAGCCTGAATGCAGAAATAGGCGTGCAACTAAATACGTGCCGGACATGTTGACACCTCAAATCTTAAAAATTCAAGACACAACACAACAATGATATGGCAATAAAAAACAACATTTATTTTTACATGTGACTCTATTAATAATACAATTTTTATCCAAACATAATCCTTTAAAAAATAATTAATCGAGCATCATTGAATTTCATCTAATGTTGATAACTTTGGTCTATTTGAGTTTTAGACTCTTTATTCATTGATACAAGCAAAAAAAAAATTGGTAATGCAATGTATGCAAGTTACAAGTTCACTTAATTTGTAAAATATATATTTTCTTTAAATACAAAATATCTCACAATTTGATAATATTACAACATGGCAACATGGCCTCTTAAGATTTTTATTAATTTTCTTATAATAACACCCAACTTGTCATGTAACTGTTGGAAACTTCATATTTTCCACGTCTGACACATCTCAAGAAAAAAAAATAAGTCCGACATGTGCAAGGAGAAGTGTCCGACATGTGTCGAGGCCATGTTGGAGGAGTGTCGGTGACCAACACGTGTTCGAAATTGGCACTTTCCCTTTGTTGAAGTTTTGGTGCTTTAGAATGTACAACTAGACAACCATCTCTACAATGTATAACTAACAATATATGACTGTCACTTGTAGACACCCTATTTTGTCCAAATCGATTTGAACGAACTCAGGAATTTCTCAATTAATTAGAGCGTAGTGTACAATAATTGGTTAGGAAACAATTAGCTGTGTTTTCTCCACCTTTCTCTAAGCCCTTACTAGAAAATTTAATTTTGGGCCAACTAATGGCTTCTAATTTTATATTTTTGGTGTTTGTCTTTTTCCCATCCAATAAGGGGTTACCCCTAACTTGGGTAGGGATTTACTCTCCAAGCTTGAATGAGCTTGTGTCCAAGCACCCTTGTAGGATAAGGAAAGGATTTCCTCGTTTCTTAGGGTGTTCTTGGAAGTTGGGGTTCAAGGCAACACCCTGGCTTCCCTTGCTCTATAAAAAGGAACCTCTAGGGGGAGGGGGCACCAATGGGGGCAGACATTCGATTGCATAAAAATTTGCCAAAAGATAATTTAAGCAACACATAAAATCCTTCTCATCGCATTCCTTTCTAGATTTTGAGCAACTATATTATACAATGACCAAGCCTAGCTATATCAAAATCAAGAAATAAGCAAATGCCCATTAATCATATCCCCATGAGCCCACCCCCACCCCCACATAGGGGGAAAAATAAAACAAAACAAAACAAAACAAAAAAGAATAAACAAACTAAAATAAATAAATCAAAACAGAAAAGATAAGTCATGTACACTACAACTACAAAGCCTGAATGCAGGAATAGGCGCGCAACTAAATACGTGCTGGACATGCTGACACCTCAAATCTTAAAAATTCAAGACATAACACAACAATGATATGGCGATAAAAAACAACATTTATTTTATATGTGACTATTAATAATACAATTTTTATCCAAACATAATCCTTTAAAAAATAAGTAATCAAGCATCATTGAATTTCATCTAATGATGATAACTTTGGTCCATTTGAGTTTTAGACTCTTTATTCATTGATGCAAGCATAAAAAATTGGTAATGCAATACATGCAAGTTACAAGTTCACTTAATTTGTAATATATATTTTCTTTAAATACAAAATATCTCACAATTTGATAATATTACTACATGGCAACATGGCCTAAGATTTTTATTAATTTTCTTATAATAACACCCAACTTGTCATGTAAGTGTTGGAAACTTCATATTTTCCGTGTCTTACGTGTCTCAAGAAATAAAAATAAGTCCGACATGTGCAAGGAAGAAGCGTCCGACATGTGTCCAGGCCATGTTGGAGGAGTGTTAGTGACCAACACATGTTCGAAATCGGCACTTTCCCTTTGTTGAAGTTTTGGTGTTTTAGAATGAACAACTAGACAACCATCTCTACAATGTATAACTAACAATATATGATTATCGCTTGTAGACACCCTATTTTGTCCAAATCGATTTGAACAAACTCTAGAATTTCTCAATTAATTAAAGCATAGTGTACATTTACAATAATTGGTTAGGAAACAATTAGCTGTGTTTTCTCCACCTTTCTCTAAGCCATTACTAGACAATTTAATTTTGGACCAACTAATGGCTTCTAATTTTATATTTTTGGTGTTTAATTGTCATTTTCCCATCCAATAAGGGGTTACCCCTAACTTGGATAGGGATTTACTCTCTGAGCTTGAATGAGCTTGTGTCCAAGCACCCTTGTAGGATAAAGAAATGATTTCCTTGTTTCTTAGGGTGTTCTTGGAAGTTGGGGTTCAAGGCAACACCCTAGCTTTCCTTGCTGTATAAAAAGGAAAACCTACGGGGAGGGGGCACCAATGGGGGCAGACATTCGATTGCAAAAGGGAAGACTCAATATTGGGGGTTTTGGAGAACACATGTTCAACTTCTTTGAGCATAGAAAGAAAGCATACAAAGGGAAGACTATGGCCCATGAAGGAGGAAGCTTAAGGAATTCTTTATCCTTTTGGGTTTTGAGAGATTCATTCAAGTATTTAGATTGCCTTTGAGATGAGATAAGAAAACCAAGGTATGAACTTTCATCTCGTTTCTTGTTATACTTGTTAACATGATTCTACCTTATGTTACAATTCACATGAATATGTGTAGGTATCACATTCTTTTCTAGCTTGGCCAGTGATGGAGTGTTTGTAAGTGTGTTCTTGATATGGGATTTGATTATTCCAATATAGTGATTTCAAGTTTACATGTTGATCTGCACATATTCTCATATTAATTGTAAACATGATCTACATCTACTATAGATTATTACTATCAACATCATAAGCATCATCTTATTAATAATCTCAACATCATCAACATATCTTCATCCTCACTATTATCTTCATTGTCTTGTTCTTCTCCTTCCTTTCTTTTTCATCATTTTTCTTTATGAATGCCAATTTTATACATGGAGGAGCTGCTGGTACAGTTGTCATAACGTCCATGCAGCAGATTTGGCAGCCATCATGTCCACCATGCTGGCAGAACTAAAGGGGGACCAGATGCATTTCGGAGAGGCGATGGCCACAACATCAAACGAACGATGGCAGCAAGCTTTAAAGAGAGTAGTCGGTGTTTTCAGTCAACATTGGGTGGTGGTATGGGCCATAGCAGTACCATGGAAGACTGCTTGTTGCTGCAAAAGGACTGAAAAAGAAGGTAGAACTGAAGAAAAAGAAGAGAGAAGTATGTGAGAGAGGGAGAGATAAATGAAGAAAGAAAGATGCGAGCAAGGAGGCAACTGCAACCCAGTAGAGGTGCAGTTTCCCATGTGGACACCTGCCGAATGGTCGGAATGAGAAGGTGTGCAGAGAGAGGGGTATTTCACCAGTGACAGTGGTATTGCTGGTGTCAACAGCGTCTGCGAGGGTATTCCAGCATCAGAAGCTGGCCAGACGAGGCAGGCAACCAACGTGTTATGAGGGAAACAGGCCACCGGCGCAAATTAGGTTCATGCAAACCCTAATTTTCATGAAGATGACATTGTAGCAAGGGAGCACATACACATGCCCCCTGCGTGATTTTTTTTTTTTTTTTTATAATAAGGTGACATGGACCGGTAGGCTGGTCTGACCGGTTTTTCCCTGTATTCTGTTTTTCATTTTTTATTTCTATTTAATTCTGTTTCAAAATCCAAAAATCATTTTTAAACAGTTTTCCTTCGTAAAAAAATGCTCAAAAAATAGGTAAATCAGAATATATATATATATATATTCTTTTTCATTTTAGGATAATTTTTATAAATTTTTACTTTTATTTTCCATTTTATTTCTTTTATTTTTCCTTTTAATAAAAAGCATGCTCTTTTTTTTTTTTTTTTTGTTCTAAATAAAAATAGCTTTGTTTTTTTCTTAAAATTTAGGATTTATTATTGCCTCAGTTTTTTATTATTTAATTCTACTCATTTATTGAGTTTTGGTTCGATTATTTTTTTTTTTGTTACTAATTGACTAAAATCCAAAAATAAATAGCAGAAAAATCAAATAAAATACCAAAAAAATATTTCTATTCGTTTTCCATCATTTTATTTGAGATTTAGAAGTGTTTAGGCATAGATATAATCTTAGAATAGATTCAAAGATAAAAAAATTTAAAAAAAATAAAAATTTAAAATTTAAAAATAAAAATTAGAAGGGATCAAAGGTAAGTTAGTCTTTGCATTTTGTACATAGAATGTTGTTTCCCCTTATTTTGTGTGTGGGGGATTAGGGCTGCTTATTAGTTCAATTTAATTCACATGAGATGCATTTTGGTTTGCATTTGGATGGTATGCATGCAGGCTCAATTCATTCCATTTTGCGTCTACGTGATGTATCATTTTATGTGTAGTATGGATGTATGTTGTTAATGGATTTTGAACATGGTGATGAGTTGTATACGTGAGGAATTCTTAAACAAATTGTAGCATAGCATGCTTTGAAATTCTACTAGAGAACTGTGAGTGAATCCAGTTGAATGAAACAAGCGATCTAATTAACTAATCCGACGATGGACACCATAGGGGGGACGCAATAGCACCCCATATCGGCTTTCTTGAGGTGAGGAAAGTCTTGCATTCCAAAACGAAATACCGTGGGAATGCAAGGTGGGGAACAATATTAAATGGAAAGATAACATGAATCAAATCAAAGGACAAAAAATTCAAAGTGGAGATTATACGTAGCATAATAGGTATTATTCGTAGAACAAGTGCATAGGGGTGCTAGTACCCCCCCCCTCACATAAATGTACTCCCAAACTTAGCTTGGGAACACAAACCTTTGACTATGAGTTCTTTGGACCCTAGGAATAGCTTGCGGACCTTAAAATTGGCAGTAAACGAATTAGGTGTTCTAACCTCACCTCGGACGAAGTAGGTCAATGACAATTCATGGACATATTCCGACCCACATCACAATGCCATTTCACAATTTTTCATTTTGAGTTCGCCATCCGTGTCAAGGCGATTCAGAGATCCACCCTAATAGAGGTGAGCCTTGGAATGCATTACTGCTTTCAGCAAAATTCTTCATAGGAAGGGATTCACATCTTTGATTCTTTATACTTGCCCATAAGTATGCTTTTTTCTTAACATTAAAAAATATAAAGAAACTTACGAAATTAGAAGAAGAGTACTAACTAAAGGAGCAACACCTAAGTTCATGTTCCATCAGCAACTCTTAATTATTGAACTTGATCTTAGCAAAAGACCAAATCAATCAGCAAGTATTCCTCAAAAAGTTTCGGACATAACCTTCAAAATTAAAGAATTGAATCCACAGAAATCTCAAAAACAATTGTACAGATCATGAAGACCTGGCTATGATTGAAATATGAAATGACAGAAAAAGAGCATGCCAGTTTTCTTCTCCATCTAAATGTATCATGGTCCCAAGTAGCGCATGATCTTTCACCTCCAAACCAGTATTTAACTTCCCAATTGCCTGGAAGCTGCATTCACTGTGCAGCAACCTAATCTAATGAAATTCTTACAAGGGGCTCCCTCAGACCAAAGAACTAACAGCCCATTTGATTAAGGACCTACAACAAGTCTCCATATTGTTGTTTTTAAAATGAATACAAGGGATTGGATCATGTATTTTTTATGCTCAAAAATGCATTTAGTTAGCTATTTTGAAAGTTGTTTAACAGTGGAATTGTGTTTGGTTACAGTTGATCCAAGTGGCAATTTGTTAGTAAAATAATAATAATAATAATTTACCATTTTTATTAAAAAGTGGATGATACTCCATATCCTGTGGTTTCTTGGTATCAGGAAAACGGTATTCAAAAACAAAGGGAACACTTTAAAATTATTCCTTAAAAACATGTATTTTTCAGTAGAAGTGTTTTTGGATATTTCTCCAAGAACGAACTTCTAAAATCACTCAACCAAACATGAATTCTGTTTATCCTTTGTATCCTGCATTTCAGAATACAGAATCTGAAACCCTAACCGAACTGGACCTAATTAATCCCGCAACCCTTTTTTTGCAAATAAGTCACAAGTAATACTCAGTATACATTCACCAATCAGTTCTATCAAAATTACCAGATCTAGAAATCATCTATACACTTCCTCTTCCCACTAAGCATCCTTTTGATGCTAAGGATGAGATTGGGCCCTCTCTTTTTTTCTTTTTCATTTTTTGTGGAAGAAATTCTTTTAAAAATTCAAAGTTGTACATAATGCATTCAGTAAATGCTGGACATAACATGCTTAGTAAGGACCAGCAGAGTAAGCATGGATACTACTTACTCCTGTGGAGGAGATTAATAGGAAGGACTTAGAAGCTCAACAGGTACTCTATAAGATAGGTCTTTTTTTTTCTCTTTTTTTCTTGACAATTTCTTTTCCTCTCTTAGATTGTAATTTTTTCTGCTATCTTAATACAATTTCCTTTTTTACCATATGCAATAAAGTAACTTTTAGCTTTTTTAGGGAACTTATAAAAGCTATAGATTTGAAGCTTTCAAAAGCTTTATAAAAAAAAATGATACTATTTCATATTTCACAGGTGCCATTAGTTTTTTTTCAAATATTACAAAATTATCAGCGCCTGGTTACATTTCCTAAAATGACAAGAATTTTGGTCATTTTAAATATTTTTAGGCACCTTATACCCATTTTGCTTTTTACAAACAATCAAGATCAGGTTTTTCTAAGCTTCTTGCACTGGCACTCGACATGCTCTCCTCTGGACATCTCCCTCCGAGACTGCAAGCATGGCAGATTTCAGCTCTCCCCCTTTTCCTGAACCCTTGTCCCTGATACCTCTTTCCTTTGATACCTAACCCCGAAATCAAACCAAAGCACCAAAAAAACCATTAGCAATCAAACCCTATTTTTCTCCTATTTTCAGAAAACCCTTTCTTTCTGCAGAAAAAAATTCTCTAATCAGATGCTCGCATCACCTCTCGGAAAATCATCCTCGGCTATCAGTAGACCGATCAACTCCCTACAGGGACTACCTACAACACACCTTTTAGTCCTCTCATTGACCTCTTTCATCTTTGGTGGACCCTTGATTAAATCTAGAATTTTTGGGATTCAGAGTCCAATTGATTTATACCAGCGAGAAACTTCTTCGCATATGCTATTTTCTTCTTGGACCACAAGCAATCTTCAGCCATGGCTCTTTCCATCATGATTGACAGGAAAGACTTCTCCTTTGAATGGGTTCCCAATTCGCATGCGCTTAGAATATTGGAAAGGGGTGGGACTAGAGCATCCAGATGCCTATTGTTACCAAATGAAGACACAAAATTCTTATTATTACCCTTGGGTAAAAACGACAAGAAACCCAGGAGGATCACAGATATTGTGCATGATAGCCAATAAATTCATACGCCTGATTGTCATAGAGGAACTCATATATTCTGGGGGAAGGTTCTCACTGAGAATCCCAGGGAGAAAGGAGGCTTCTGGTTGGTGGTCATTCAGCAAAATTCTGATAGAAGCTGAAGAAAATATACATTAACAGTCACAGCAGAACCCAAGTTCCCTTCACAAAAACTGTGAATCTAGAGACATGGTGAAGAATGAGGGCAGATTTAATGGGATCACAAATGAGTGCAGCTTTGCAGAGACAGTAAAGTGTGAAGGGTCTGGTGGGGTTGGAGTTGGGAAACTGCTGGTGATACTAGCCTGAAAACTCAGCAAGCCAAGTCTCTGGAAATAGAAAGAGAAAATTTGGAAGTGATTCTTGGACAATTTTCAGACCTAAATCTGTTAAAAACTTTAAATTTTATTCTCGTGAAGGAAATGACTTGAGCTATGGGCTGAAAATTATTAAAATAGAGAATAACTTTTACACTACACGGTTTGGGCCATGAGGTCTAAGTCTGAAACCAGTCTATCCATTAGGCTCAAGGTTAGGTAAATTGGCTGGTTTAGCTTGGGTGGAGGATGAAAAGCCCACGCTTCTTAAAAACCCAGATCATGAGGGAGCTTTTTCTAACAATGGCAGCATGAATGGTAAAAATAATAGGGAATAAGAGAGTAGTAACACAAGGGAAATTAGAGGAGCAGTTGAAATTGAACAAGGAGGACAACCAACTTTTGCCAATTCTAGAAGATCCACAGGTTTTGCAAGAACAGAAGGAAAGACTGGGAAAGGTGCTGCATTTCAGTCGTCTAATCAAACCAGCCACAAGTGTATTGGCGGATACAGAAGAATTTTCAGAGAAATTGGCATGTTAATGCTATACAAAGAAGGCTGGATTTGCAGAAAATCTTCTGGAAACCAAAGTAATAACCAAAAAGAATTCAGGCAGGGTTTTCGGTAAGGAAAATACAGACTCTTATAAGCAACGATGCAGCCATGAGGTGATGTCGAAAAACCAACAATGGACCATATATTCAACTGGGATAATGAAGTGGAAGACTGGTATGAAGACGACAATAATCTGTTACTGGAATATATTCACAAATATGAGGATGTGGGCTTTCCTTCATCTCAGCTTAAGGATATAGTAAATTCAAAGGATGCTGAAAATTCAAAGAACTACCTGATAAGTGTCAAACTGCTAAGTCAACACAAAGGGCACCGTCGAAGGAGGTAGGGACTCTTGTCAGGTCATCCTAGTTTTTCTGTAGGTTCAAAAATCTTTTTGATAAGGGAAGTCTTTGGTTGCCGATAACCTCTTGGGACTTTTGGAAAAATCTTTGCGCTGCTCTTTTCCCTTCTTTTTTTTTTTTTTTTTTGATAACAGAAGAAGATATCATTAATAGAAAGAGAATTTACAATAGGGAGAATGAGAAATCTCCCAAGACAAACTGAGACACTCCAAGACTAAACAAGAAAAAAGTCATTCAATCAACATGTTCCTCCAATCTCTTTGCAGCTTCTGAAAGCTTGCCTCTTTAAAAAATCCATATCCAAGACCACAAAGAGGCCAAATGCTTATTTTTTCCCAAACCAACATCTGATTTAATTTTTTTCCCAGAAAATATCCAAATATTGTGTTCCATCCAAAAACCCCCCACAATAATGGGAAAAAGCCACACTTCCATAAAGTTGTCCTGTCCTTTCTTCTACCAAAACCTGCGAAGGATATTTCTACCACCAAAAAGTCTTCCACCAAGGGAGGAGGACAAACCCAGCTTTCTCCTATATCACCAAAAAGCATATTCCAAATACTCCAAGAAAATAAACATTGCAAAAGAAAACGAGAAGTTGCCTCAGAGTTCTTATAACAGAGCACACATACAACGAGAGAGAGAGAGCCTTCATAGGTATCCTAATTTGCAACAAGTCATTGGTATTTATCTTATTAGGCACAACCAACCAAGTGAAAGCCTTTATTTTAGGGGGAACCTTAGCCTTCCAAATAGTAGAGTATAGCGAGAAAGAACAGCTGGAACGAATCAAAAATTCAAAAAAAGATTTGCAAGAAAACACACCTAACTGGTCCAAAGGCCAAGAATGAACGACCCTCCCCAAAGAAAGAATCCTCCCACTCAATAAAGATAACAAAGATGACAATTCCACCATCTCCCTATGGTTCAAAGGTCTCCTAAAATGAAGAGTCCAGGAAACCAAAGGACTACTCAATTCACCAACAAAAAAAAAAAAAACCTTTATTTTGTTCAGAACTTAGATGAAATAGATGAGGGAAAGAAGTAGAATATGGTGCATTTCCCAGCCAAGGGTCGTTCAAAAACGAATATGAGAACCCCACCCCACCTCAAGTTTAGTGTGAGGGATGAAAGAAGCATAAATATGAGAAATGGATCTCGACAAACTCCCTTAAAAAGCATCTTAAATTAGCATTGGTATCCCACCTGTTCTCATCCATCCCAAACTTACTTCTTATTACTTTATGCCAGAGGGATGATTCTTCCAAAGAGAAGCACCATAGCCATTTAGCTAGAAGAGCAGTGTTTTTAGACATCAACTTTCCAAGACCCAAACCCCCTTCTCTTTAGATTTACAAACCTCATCCCAACCCACAAAAATGATCCCTATGACTCCCACCACGGAACCACAAAAACTCTCTCATGATCCTCTCAAGCTTGCTTGCAATCCACACCAGAATCTTAAAGACAGACAGGAAATATAATGGGATGCTAGCAAGACAAACCTGAGTCAAAGTAATTCTACCCCCAAGAGAAAAGAGGACTCCCTTCCAACCATCTAATCTCTTCGTCACCCTTTCCACTACCAGGTTCCAAAAATATGCAGCTCTAGGGCAACCCCAAAAGAAAACACTATGTGTGTCAAAGGCCAATCCAAAATACCACATCTCACTTCGTTAGCCCGCTCCCTAACACGCTCAACTAGCACATTCGTAGCCGCTAAAACACTCTTCCCCATTGAACCACTCTTCCCCATATTCATTTTGAGCCCGGGCACCCTCTCAAAAATATGAAGAATACCCAAAATACTCCTAAAAGAGAGACTGCAGTCATCTACAAAGAAATGGTGTCATCGCAAACCGGAGATGCCATACCACCACACCCTCTCTCCCCACTTCTAGACCACGAACCAAACCTCTCCCACTGCCCTATCCACCATCCTACTCAAAGCATCTGCTACAAGAACAAACAAAAAAAGGGATAAAGGGTCTCCTTGTCTAATACCCCTCGAAGCATCAAACCAAGATTTAGGCTCACCATCCACAATAATCGAGAACCACACAATAAACAAACAACCCCTGATCCAACGACTCCAACACAGACCAAAACCCTTTCTTGTAAAAACTCTATCCAAAAAACTCCAACTCACCCTATCATAAGCTTTCTCAAAATCTAGTTTAAAGACAAACCCCTTCTTATTCCTACGAATATCCTCCACCACCACATTGGCAACTAAAATAGCATCCACTATCTACCTCCCTATACTTGGGCGCAATGGTAAAGTTGTCGTTGTATGATCTAGAGGTCATGGGTTTAAGGTATTGAAATAGTCTCTTATAAAAATGTAAGGTAAGGCTGCATACTATAGACCCATTGTGGTCCATCCCTTCCCGGGACCCTAGATACACAGGAGCTTTGTGCATCAGGCTGCCCTTTTTTTTTTTATTGCCTCCCCCCAACAAATGGAAAAAAGGATTCTTTTCCAATTAATCCTTGTATTGATCTTGATTCTAGGTTTGTAACTTCTAATGCTCATAATGAGTCATTTAATTATGGCAAAGGCATCCTACCTATGCCTAGGGTTGATCTTATTGAAACAAATTATCTTTCTTGACGAAGAGATTTAGATTTTGTAGTATGGACTTTAACCTATGACCCATTGGGAAGTGAAAGGAACATCTGGGACCCACAAGGCCTTTTAGATAAATTGGGATGCTATGTAGTTAATATTTAGGCTAGGTTGTCAAAGTGGTTGTTTCTCCTAGAACCTATGAAAGGACCCAAAAAAAGTGCAGAAAAGGAATTGCAAAAATTAGCCTCTTATATTAATTATGGAGGGGTGGAAGGGTAAGAGGGTTAGGGGTAGTAAGTTGGTAGAATGAAGATTATGAGCTGGAATGTTAGAGGTGTTGGCTGTCCTGATAAATGTCGTCAGATTAAAGATATTATAGTCAAGGCTGCTCCTGACATTGTTATGATCCAAGAATCTAAATTGGATGGTGGATGGTTTTCTTGTTAGGACCATAAAGTATTCTGGATTCAAAGAGTGGATGTGGTTAGCTTCTACCTCATGGGGTTATGTTATTATTTGGGTACAAAATTTGCTAGCATATTGGATGTTCTCATTGGTGTTTGATCACTGCCCCTTGATTCTTGAATACAATCCTATTAAATGGGCCCAGCTTAGTTTTGACATGAAAACATTGGCTTTCTCATACTAATCTTCCTAGTATGATAAGGAGTTGGTGGGAGGAGTACACTACAGAATGGTGGGAAGAATTTTGCTTTATGAAAAAATTGAAGTTGTTAAGGCCTAACATACACTGTTGGCCCACAACCTAGTAGCATTGTTGCCGGGAGGTCCTAGGTTCAAGTCATGTTGCCCAAATTTAACATAAATTTGTAAAAAAGTTATTGCCCCCAATGTGGGTGTTGCTCATTGTTTGTTTATCTCTCCAAGTGCTATCAGGTTGCATGTGCGAAGGAGTGTTAAGACCTGATATACATTGTTGGACCACAAACTAATAGCTAGTTTAGGTAAAGTGCTAATCTAACAAAAGTATTTGAAAGAGAAGTTGAAATTTTGGAATATTGAGACCTACAGTGATATTAGATCTAGAAATATATATATATATTCTTGAGGAATTAAGGGTCAATTAATAGACTAAGATTGATAGACTAAGGAGGGCCTCATTTCTAAGGACATTGCTAGAAGATGTATCCAGTTGTCTAATGAATTTGAGCAGGTTGTTTTAAGGGAAGAGATGAGCTATAGACAAAAATCTAGAATGAATTGGGTCAGGAGCAGAGATTGTAATTCTGGACTCTTGCATAGGGTGGCTAATGGCAGGAGAAGAAAGAATTTTATTAAAAAGCTCAACGTTGATGGAGGAGAGGTTAATAGGAATTTGGATTGTACTGCAGGATGAATACTGATTTTTATAGGGATCTCTTTTCAAAGAAGGAAGAGGGGAGATTTATGGTCAAGGGGCTGGATTGGTTTCCTATATCAGCTGATAAAGCATCCTGGCTAGAGAGACCCTTCAAGGAAGAAGAGATTAAAAACTCAGTTTTTGAAATGGATAGAGAGAAAGCCCCTAGGCTGGATGGTTTTACTATGGGGGAGATCTTCTCATAGTTTTTCATTAATTTTTTTATAATTAGTAGGAAGGAGCAGAAGTTCTATTTTTATCACCCTAGTGCCCAAAAAAGATTTTAGTACAAGGAGTGCATCATTTCGCCTCCCCAATTTGCAAATGATACTATTCTCTTCCGCACATATAACATGGGCTTCTTTTCAAATTTGCTAACTATCCTTTAAGTATTTAAGAAAGCTTCCAGTTTAAAGATTAACTTCTCTAATAGTGATTTGGTGGACCTTGGAAGTTGGCACCAATATTGACCCTTTTGTTAGGCTTGGGGGTTGTGCGGTTTTCACTTGGCCAATTATATATTTAGGTTTTCCCTTTGGTGATAATCCTAATGTTGTTCTAGGATTCTATTTTTCAGTGGCTAGGAGACTGGGTAGGTGGAAAGAAACATTCTTCACCTTAGATGGGGTTGGATTACTCTTATCCACACGTGCCTATCTTCAGTTCCGTTGTATTATCTCTCCCTTTTTAGAATTCCTATGAGAGTGGTGCGCATGCTTAAGAAATTAATGAGGGATTTCTTGTGATCAAGTAGGGCAGAGAGTCATAGAGATCACCTTGTAGGTTGGGACACTATGTGTAGGTCTAAAAAAGGGAGGTCGGTCTAGGTTAATTTGGTGTCGAAAAACATTTCTTCAGTGAGGAAATGGTTATGGCGCCTTCCTTTTAGAATCAAATTCTCTTTAGCATAAGATAATTTGCATTAAATTTGGTCTACAACAAAATGGGTGGGATGCAAAAGTTGGGGATAATATTACTTATGCAAGTCCTTGGAAGTTTATAACTCATATTAATGAGTATTTCTTTCCAAGAATCCAATAGCTGGCGGGAAATGGGGAGTGAATTCATTTTTGGGAGGACCTTTGAATTGGGGAGATGTTGTTGGCTATTGCTTTTCCCAGTATTTATCAAGTCTCTATTCTTCATGATACCCCCTTTTTTTCCCCACACGGCAGTAGTCTCTTTTGGGATTTCCATTTCAGGGGAAATCTTAATCATAGAGAGATTTATGAGTTGGCTCTTTTAACAAGTTTTCTTGATTCTTTTCATGTTCGCTTGGGGAATGATAAAATGGTTTGGAGTTTAGATCCTTCTAGGGATTTCTCTTGTAAATTTTTTTTCTCCTATTTGACTCACAACTAATGAGGAACCTTTTAGTTTGTACTCTTCAATCTAGCAAGCGAAAGCTCCCTAAAAAATAAAAGATTTTATTTGGATGGCAGTTCTTCATAGAATTAATACTAATGATGTGCTTTAGAAGAGAAGGCCTAATAAGGCCCTATCAACGGATATTTGTGTACTTTTTTGAGAATTGGGGAGACTTGCTGACATTTGTTTCTTCATTGCCCCTTTACTTGGGTTTGTCTAGAATAAATTATTTGCTATATGTGAAAAAGACTAGACTTGTCACTCCACCTTGAAGGCTTTTTGCTCTATCACGTTTAGAGGTTTTGGAAAAAGGAAGGATAGGAAAGCCTTGTGGTGATGTACCACTGCAACTGTTATTTGGTGTGTTTGGTGGGAGAGGAACGCCAAAATTTTCAAAAGGCTGGCCACGTCTAGCAATTTGGTTTGGAGTAGAGAGGTTTATATTGCGTCATTGTGGGTGTCGGCTAATGGTCTTTTCATCATGTTTCTTTGAAGGATTGGAAAGCCTTGTGGTGATGTACCATTATGGCTGTTATTTGGTGTGTTTGGTTGGAGAGGAATGCCAAAATTTTCAAAAGGGTGGCCGCCGCTAATAATTTGGTTTGGAGTAGGGTGGTTTATCTTGCGTCACTGTGGGTGTCAGCTAATGGTCTCTTTGTCATGTTTCTTTGGATGACCTACAACAGGACTGATTGCATCTGCTTCATTGAGTTTGGCTTTCAGATGTGATGATCTTTTATTTTAATTTTTTGTCTTTCTTGTAAAGGGAGGATCTTTTATTCTCCCGATTTTTTTTTCTTTTTCTTTTCCCCTTTCTTCTTCTGATGTACATTCTTATCTCTTCCAATAAATTTCTTTGTTAAAAAAAAAAAAAAGAGTAAGTTTTTCTTTCTAACAACTCCTTTGTTATAGGATGGTCAAACAATTTTTACAACAATCTTAATCAGCTCTGTATCAACAATTATTTTCCAAAAGCTAGGGGGCAAAACTAAGCATTAGAAACAATAAGAACAACATAAATCATGATACATGTAAACATCAGTATTTTGAGCAATAGTTGAAAGCATTAAGAAAGAGAAAAACAAGCATATCCTGCATTGGGAGAGTGAAATTTAATTTTTCCAATTAGATGGAATCCACATCAAGCTATAAGTTTCTTAGTGGTGTTTGTGTAGACTTGCAGCACACCCTGGTGTACCTTTTCTACGTGCTCTTCACCTACATTTAATTTTCTTGTTGCATGCTTTAAAGGGAAAGAAAAGAGTGTCCTTCAGATCACTGAAAATCACAAAGAATCATAAAGAACTTTGTGTTCATCAGCCCCTAAGGCCCAAAACAAGAATTTCTAGTTGACTGCAGTAAGTCACAACATCAGCTGCTTATTGTCTATTATCGGCTTATCCTACAGCTCAGGCTGCATTGGTCTGCAGGTGTATTGTGGGTTCAGAACATAAAAATTGTTTGACGTATAAACTCCCAACGACTCATCACTGTAGAAAAGATAAACTAAGTAAAAATGAGTCCAAGCGTATCTCTTTCAAGCAAACAATATCTGAATCACTCAAAAATTCCAAAACATCCACCCAGGGTGAGAAACAAATAGGGTAAGAAAACAACACTACCTTTTTTAAAACAAAATCTAGCATTGTCTAAATCTAAATAACATCAAACCAATTAACAATTCACTGGAATTTTAAGTTTATCAAGTAAACGCCATCAAATCAACATTACCCCAGCTAGAGACACAATCAATTCCATGCAATACAAAAGTGCAAAAGCATTGGGAATACCACTCAGGCAAAACTCTCACTAAAAGCAAGCTAAAACTAAGTGCATTTAATTCTTTAAAAAGAAACAGTCGTGTACGAAATGCCAAGCAAGTCATGCATAAATTAACCTAATGACATGAGTTGACAGCTACGGATCAACTAATCGATGATCGCAAGGCCTCACAAGTTTCATCCGAAAACAAGAAGCTCAAACCGTTCAGCCCAGCTCTACAAACAAACACAGTTACAAACCTGAAGATTCAAATCATCATTGCTTGACACAGTTTTCTCCAGAAAACACGTCGCGAACTCGAGTGACTGTTGCACGATTGCGACAATTATAGGTTCCGCTTGTTCAACTGCTCTCAAGATCGGACAAAAGAACTTGCTAAGTACACTGAATCCTCCAAAGAAACCCAAGAAAATAAAAACAGCAAAAGAAAATACTTAAAAGATAACTCTAACCAGAGAGAGATCGAGTGGCTGTAGCAATAGCAGATGCCACGGAACAAACCGCCTGAATCTGCGAGTGGGTCCACGACTCGAACACTAGTTTTCCGCCTGCAATCGCATCAAGGCCTCGCCGGAGGACTGCGTAGAACTTCTCGAGCCCTGGTTTAACTGATTCGGATCGAAGTCTCAGAGCGAGAACGTCCGATGGCTTCCCGTCAAAAAGAAGCTCAGCGAGCTTGGAGAGTTCCGCCATGGGAGCAAAGCGCCTGGAGCGATCGACCGGATGGGCTTCGTGATCAGTGCATGAGAGAGGTAAGAGATTCGTTCGTCAAGTCTCGTCGGAAATGACTCCAGATTACAGAGGGGAGAGTTTAGCGAAGGTTTTTGGAGGTGGAATTGTTTTAAAGGCGACGAAAGGACAATTTGGGATTAAGAGAAAAAAGACTCCGCACGCCGCTTAGCGTTTGCTTCAACCTGAAGTAAATTCTTTACTGGACCGTCTAGTAATGGGCATTCATAATTTTCACATTTTAAAGTTCTCATAATTCTATTTATTTAGATTTACTTATTTTATATTTTAATTTTAGACTTTGGAACATAAATTTAAATTTATGTAAATTTAATTTAATTATAATGTAAAATTATATTGATTTTTTATTCAAATGTATATAAATTTAAATTTAATACTTAAAATTTATACAACCAAAATACAACCCTATAAGTTTAACTATATGTATTTATAAAACTATTAACAATTCTTAAAAGTGAAAATTTCAAAAATATGATAGTTTTGAAAGTGACAAAAATTTATAGTGTAAACTTTTTTTTATCATGTATTCTTATTAAATATAGTTTCATACCCCAAATTTGAATGCTCTGTTGAGTCTATTTTCACATTCGCCTACTAGTTGTTTAACTCCCACATTTAAATTCCACCATCCCCTCCACCATAGAATGTTGTGTCGATGTACCTTTTGATTGTTCAAAAGTGGTTCCAAAAATTTGTTACATCCATCCTCCGTAGGAGCTCTAATGCCTCGAGCAACCTCCTGCGAAATCTTTTATTTGCCATATGATTGTTTATATGGTGTTGTTGTGGGCATGAATGATAATAGCGAAATAACACCACAAGCCGCCTTAATTATTACAATTTCTAATTGTTTGTGGCTATGCTTCAAACCTTCCTCACCTTAAGCAACACAAAATGGGTACTATTCACGTTTATCATTTTGATAATTGTTAATGGTAATAACAGGTGATTGATAATTGCATTAGCAATCTATTGAGTTAGATTGGTTTTCTTATTGCAGTCAATAAAAAATTTTAATTGGTTTTGTCGGCATGTTAGAATGTGAAATGTATTGAAATGTATAGTGTATAGATCCAATAATGTAGATATATTGGTTGTTAGCATATTCAATGTGAGCATATTCTAGGCATGTTGTACAAGTGTAATCTTTTTGCATATTCATTGCTTTTTCCCCCTTGGTGAATTATATTTATGATACTAAAATTTAAAAAAAAAATTATGTTTTGCTTTACTTATATTTCACAACAATCAAATACTCTCCTATGAATTTGGTTATGATACATGTGTAATATTTTCGTCAGCCAATACATTAAACTTGCTTGTGGGAATAAGTTTTTCTTATTGCAAGTGTTTTGGAAGAGCTTTCCCTTATTGTTCTACTAGCATTTACAAAAAGCTATGAAAATGCACGAACTTTACAATAGGATGATGATATTCTCCTTATCATTCCCCCTTGTGTGTGTGTGTGTGTGTTTTGATTTTTTGAAATTGATGTGCTTACATGTCTAGAAGCTTGATTTCATATGGTTTAAAATTTTATTTTCCTATCTATATGCAAGATCTACACTAGAATTTAATACTTTGAAATTCCAATTACCTACACGCATGCATTGGACTAATTTTTAAAACATCACTAGGAATGCAGATAATTTGAATAGTTATTTGGCTACACATTAGTTGTTAAAACAAGACAATGAGAAATATAAAACACTTGATTGATGTATATTCACATTAGTTGTTAAAACTAGACAATTAGAAACATAAAACACTTGATTGATATAGATTCATTTAAGTGTGTGTGTGTATTTGTCTGTGTTCCCTTTGTTGTATCTAAGTTTATTGTGGAAGGTGTAGATGTCAGACTAAGAGATTATTTTTTACCTTTGTGTGTGTATAGCAGTTGAGAGTTCTATTACCCTTGCTAGAAGGTATATTTCAATGTTTGCTTCACGTTTCAAAAGTTAACATAAGTTTTTGGTTTTTATACAACACATTATTTAGGAAGCATTGGTGAAGACAAGAAGTTGGCATAAAAGGGACAAGTTAGTAAGACTTTGTGAGATGTTTTATATATGTTTTGCCTACACTTGTTTTTGCAAAGGGTGTAGTTGTGAAATTAGGGGAATAAGGTCATTCAGTGTTTGTAGTGGTTGATAGTTTTGTTAGTCTTACTAGAACTACGCTTCTTTTCATTGCTACTTCATATTTCAAAGGTTTAGCTGGGTTTTTGGTTTTATGCAACACATTATCCAAGAAGCATGAGAGAGGACAACGGGATTTGGCTTAAATGGGGACAAGTAAATGAGCCTTTAGATGATTGTTGCTGATAATATCATCCTATATAGATTTGATATATTAGCTTAGCCTTTTCACTTAACTCAATTGGTTTTCATGAACCGAAAAAAAAGAAGAAGCTAATAGGCAATATTAAAGATTAACTTTGCATTTGAGCTAGATGATGAGGTTGTTTCTAGAGCCCACATTATGGATTCACATAAATGGAGTGTTGTAGTGTGGCCCACAAACATTCACTAGTAGGGCTAAGGGTAAGGGTTGGAGTGGCCGCTTATCACTCCAAGGATTGATGGGTACAGTGTTTAAGGATAAGCATTATAATTTGGGGGTGTGGTAGGTTAAGCAAGATGGCAGATGTCACAACATCCTGGAGGGAGGACCCCTCACAACCGATGAGATCGAAAATTTCAAAACACTTCGACCGAGTGGCGAACTCAATACAATGTGATATAAGTCTTGGTGTAATATAATGACTAAGAAATAAGTTTCTTTTAAAAATAACGAAGTCGCCACTAACCTATTTATTCTTGGTGCGGTTAGAACATCTATTATTCTACCAGTTCATTGGTCACCTAGGTCCACGAAAGCCAACAGTCAATAGTTTGCATTACCAGGTATGGATTTAGGAGTGCAGTTATGTAAAAGGAAGGTATTAGAACCCCTTCGCACCAGTCTAGTTGACGACACCTGACTAACCTAAAGATTACCCTTAAAATTGACCAGTCAAGAATTCAATTCTTCAACTTATTCAATTATCTGGCCTTTAAATATTGGGTAGCCCTATGAAAGGCAGAGACTATCCTCACCTTAAGACCCCAAAAGCGTGCTAAGAACACAATTCTTGGCAATCCTTTTGAAGATTATTTATTTAAATTTTCCCTACACTTTAAAAGTGCTCATTACCTCACCTTTATTTTCAAGAAGACTTTGCATGAGACAAATATTTCTTGCCTTCAAACCTCAAGGCATGCAAAGACATAGCCCTTGATATTTAAAGGAAAATTCATTAAGGTTGTAGATCAATAGTACAACAAGATAGGCAAGGAGAATTAAACAATTAAACAAGTACACAACATGTAAATAAATTCACAACTTATGCAAAAATACGGGCAAGATGTGCACCATAATTCAAAGATTCTAAGAGAACCACTAAAGACAAAGTGATTTGGTTAGAATCTCCACCCCTTAAGAGATAATTTAAGATCAAAGATCCCCATTTTTTTAGTTTTCCTCACAAGGGAAATGCACACACGCACACACAAGCATACAAGCACACGCATGCATAAAAGAAGGGGCAAAACATGCATTCATGTAGCAAACGGGGCACACATAAACAAACCACACAAGAAAAATCACTAGAAATTAATCAAAATTGAGTAAGAATGGTCCAAAAAATTTCCTAGAATTTTTCTACAATTTTTCAAAATATATAAGAATTCCCCTTTTTTTGGATTTTTTAAAAAAATTTATTTTTGGCTCCTAAGTCAAAAATGGCTAAAGGAATTTTTATTTATTTTCTCTTATTTTTCTGATTTCCTTAATTTTTATCAATTTTTCTCAATGTTTTTGAATTAAAAAAGAATTTAAAATAAATTTATTAAATAAATAAAATTTAAAAAATGGTGGTTTAGAGGGTCAAACCAATTCAACTTATTGAACCAGGTCAATGGGTGAGCTCATATTGACCTGGGTCAAACCGGGTTGACTAGGTTCAAGGGAGAGGCAGAGGCGGGAAAAGGGTTGGGCTGCCATGTGTCAGCTATATGTGCTGACATGTGGTAGCACACGAGTGGATTAGATTTCTTTTTCTTTTTTTTCTTGAAATAGTGGAGGACATGTGTTAGGTGATGCAACATGACGTCATTAGGACTGACTATGAAAGTGTCATGAGTCTTGCTTGGTGAAATTTGGAAGATAATCATATGCTAACTAGGTATTGTTCATTAGGGGTTATGTAATAACCTGAAAAAAAAATTAATTAAAAAAATTATTAATTAAAATTATTAATTAATTAATTGGTTAAACACTATTAAATTAATGTATTAAATAAACAAATAAAAATAAATATTTCTTAAATGTAATAACCCAAAAAAAATTAATTAAAAAAATTATTAATTAAAATTATTAATTAATTAATTGGTTAAACACTATTAAATTAATGTATTAAATAAACAAATAAAAATAAATAGTATAAAAATAATAATTATTATTAATTAATTAATTAAATGTTATTAAATTAAATAAATAAATAGTAAAAAAAAATGGAATAAAGATATATATATTTATATGTAATATATATATATATGTAAGCTTAATATATATATATATAAAGGTTAAAGTATAAGTTTTATATATATATACATATATATATATATATATATGTATATATATATATATACATATATATATATATATATGTTAAGTAAAGTTAAGTTAAGGTAAGATAAAGAAAGAAAAAAAAAGGAAAAGGAAAAAAAGAAGAGGATAAAGAAGCTTACTAAAGCTTCTGCAGGATTGTAGAGAGCTTCTGCTTTTGTCGTCTCGCCTCTCCACTCGTCCATCTCCGCCTCTCTTTTTTCCTTTATTTCTTGACGAGTTTATGGCAGATCAGAAAACGAAAGGTGTCGTTGGGTTCCTAACTCTGCCACCGATATTTCTACTGGAACAGATTTGTCATGGGAATGACTTAGGTACTACTCTTGGGGAAAAGTAATTTTTTCCTAATTTCTCAATTTCTGGTTAAATCTACTATTAAATCGACGATCAGACACCACCACCGGGTCCTAATCGTCGTTGTCGTCATTTTGGCGTAGGTAATTTTTCAATTGGGGTTTTCTAAGCCCTACTCCAAAGTGAGAGTGAGATTTGGGAAATTTGCCAATTTGGCTAAATTTAAGGGTATATTTATTTATTTAGGAATTATAGCTCTAGGAAATATTTAAATAATATTTTATTCATGAATAATTTATTGGAGTTAGAAATTTTTGATTCAGAGTTCGAGTGAGCGCCGCAGGTATTTTTCGGGATCCCTGTTGACGTAGTTCAAGAAACCAGGTAAGGGGAAAAACATATATTAAATCAGAATTTTTATGAATTTAATGAAAAAATAAATTGTGTTATATGTACGTGTATATGTTTCAATATGGGTAAAATGCCAACTGTTTCAATTATATTTTTTTTCGAGTTTAGGGCTGTTTATTAGATATGTATATGCAAAAATGAACTGATGAAAGTGGGAAATATTTTAAGGATAATTAAGTAAGAAATGAAAGGTATTTTCAGTATATAAACATTAAATGTTGGTTGGCTTATTTTACAGGCATTGTATGAATTTTATTGTTATATTATGTGGCATGAGTAAATGTAAATTTTGTACAAATATATGTTAAATGTACTATATACAAGCTAAGTAAGCAAAGCCTATGAATAAAATATGATATGGACAATGATGCTTGTGTATGTTAAATGCAACCATGTAAATGTAAGACAGCTGAAAGATAGCCATGTTAGCAGATCTAGCACACTTCTGTGTAGACTAACTGATGACAACTAAAAGGAATTGTGTTAGCAGATTTAGCACATTTCTACGTATACTAACTGATGATGGTTAAAGACCAGCTGTAGTACAAAGGAATGAAATGAAAAATGTTATGAAATGAAATGACAAAGAATGACAATGAAATGAAAATGTGAAATGTGAATGATACAAATGGGAAAAAGTCACTTAAAGTGAAACCGAAGGAAATGTTAAGTTATGAACATGAAAGAATGTGAATGATTGAATAATGATTAAAAGAATGATGTATTATGATATTAGAAATATTTATGTATGTAGAACATGTTACGTTTGGGCGGGCACACTCTTCGCCTGAGGGCTTGCTGAGTAAGGCGAGTGCACTAGTAGCTTCAAATGCGGCAGTAGCTGCATAACGTACTAGGGTAGAGGGAACCTACTTGTATGGGCGGGTAGAATTCCTTATCCTTATGGCTTATGCCAGTAAACTATTGTTGAATGTGTGAGTACGAGATTAATCTTACATTTGAGGGCTTACTGAGTAAGGTGAGTGCTCTGGTATGTTTTAATTGTGACCTTAGGGTTACCTAAGTATCAGAGCAGAGGGGTGCTACTTGTATGGGCGGGTAATCACCTTTATCCTTGGGTAATCTCGTGGGTAAACCTTTGCATGTGATTGTTAGGTTCAGAAAATGACTTTCAGGAAATTATGTTAGTGATTTGCAAATATTATAAAATGATATGTATAATCTCATGATGGCCACACGCTGAGTTTAATATATTATTTCTTCATTTACTGAGATGTGTCTCACCTGAATATGAATTCATTTTTTTTTCAGGATTTCTCAGGATCGAGCTTTGAGAGCTCGAGATTTTATAACATTTTTGGAAGATATAAGAAAAAGGGTATATTTTTGTTTTAATTCTAATATGTATATTTTATGTTTTATGATTTATATTTTAAGTTTTATAAGATATAGATGGTTGTGAAACTTATTGGTATTAGTGGATAATGTTTTGGAGACATGTATATATTTGAATACTGGTGGATGATTAATTTATTATGGTTGGTAGTTAGAAGTAGTAAACTCTAGTATTATGTTATGTGGAGACTATGGTTATGTTTTCCGCTGCATATATATTATGGATTATGGATTATCTGAGATTTTATCAGGTATAAAACGCCGGACCCGGGTTTAAGGGTTCGGGGCGTTATAACTAATATCTAGGGGCGTTGATACCATCCTTTGCATCACTATACTCTTAAATCCTACACAAGTTACACAAACCAAAACTGCAAATCCCTTGGACCTAGGGTTTGCTTAAAGACCCAAAATTGGTAGTGATTAGGTATAACCATACCTAGGAAATAAGATAGGTTAGTGGTGAGTCCCGTGGACATTTAAAAGACCCATAGGTAATTATTAACCATACTTTCTTAGCTGCCATTTGAGTCAAGGGTTCAAGCTAATGGTAATCCAAGATGTGTAATGGCTTGACAATTACTAGGGACATTTAAAGAGTTGAGCCAACAATTTGTCTTTGATAACCTTAAATCTAATCAATAAAGACTATTTGACTCTTTCATCTTCCTGTATTATGACTTATTTGTTATTGATTGGTTTTGAGGGGAGAGATTTACTTTAGCCTCTTTTTGCACACACTTTCACAAGCCCTATACATTGGCTATACCTTTTAGGTTAGACATGGATGTAATAGTGTTAGCTCAAAAGGGCATAAGTCTCCCAGCATATGAACCATCCCACTCAAGATGTACCCTTTTCAAGGTAGGGAATTCTATTGGCAATAGTATAAGCAGTCTAAGAACCTTTGGTCCTATAGAGTTTAACCCCCACATAATATGGAATAGCATCCTACCCTAGGAAAAACCTTTAGAACATGACTCCCTAAGAATAAAAGACTACCCATTAGGGAATAGGAGCTCCCGCCTTCTTAGCAAGTTCTTTCTTTAACCATTGATTTGGATAATAGTTTCATTGTACAATTTAGTATTTTAATTATTTTATGAACTAACCTCATTCATTCTTTTTAGTTGCATGCTTCATATATATTGAACCTAAATTTCTATATATCTTGGAACTGTCGAATATGGTAGAACCCCTAGTGGCCAATAAAAGGAATATTTTGTAAAAGAAGAGTAAAAAATAATGCAAGTTTAGAGCGGTGATAGCTTAATATATCAATCATCACCCACACTCCAATGAAAGTTTGGGTAGATGCCTGTTTAAATATAGTACACGAGCTCTGAACAATATAGAGGAGTTAGCTAAAAAGGACAAGTGAGGAATTCAATAGGGAATATGGACAAATTGCATAGTGAATGAATATAAAGAAGGACATGAACTTGGCCAAACACATCATACTACTATTTTACCTTTAACAACAACGACATAGCCTAGATCATCAAAGAATATACTGCCTTGCTCAAGTTAACCTCCAAAATCCCCTATAAGGTCCACTTTCATAATGCCAAACACAGTCCCCAAAAAAGGCTTACCAAGGCCTAAGATGTTCCAGCCACACTAGTTAATGTAGTTATGGACTCTGGAGCTCTCTAGGTGAGCCATATGGAAATGTTTTATTGATGCTTGGGAGTACCCTTGGGTCCTTTTACTTTTCCTATCTAGAGGTATTGCTTACACTCCACTAATGTTCATAAGGTAAATAAAGTTGCACTAGTTTGTCCCTATAACTTATGGCTTGGTAGATTTGGAATTTAGCTACACTTAACAGAGGTGCTTAGAGGAATATCATAGACATCTCGACGGATTGGAAAATTTTTTTCATAGTTAAGCGAAGAAGGATTACCAATGATGCATCAGGCTTATATGTAGAGCAAAACCACCAATAGATTAAACCCAAAGTAGAAATTCACCTTTCTCATTTAGAGCTTGTCAACAACACTAAAACCCTTGAAATTGTTGATTTAGATGAAGACTTGGACGTCCAACAATAGGAATGGCTAGAAGAGATAACTAAGTTGAATCAGCAACTTTGAAAGGTTGAGATGAGAACTGAGAAAGACGCAAAAAATGCTAGATAGATAGAATAAAAATTTTGATGGATGAATAGGAGAATTAGCCAATTGTTGGGGCAAGACACAAAGCAATTCAAGACTTGGAGAAACTTTGCCAAAAATTTGAATAGGAGACGTAGGGACTGTAAAGGAAAAGAACCAAAAGTTGTAGGAAGATATGGATTAGGTCATTATACCGATGGAGGAAGCCATAATAGATGCTGAAGATTGAGTAATCACCATCGAGGAGCTACAAAAAAATTTGTTTAGCAAAGGGGAGTAATATGAGGAGCTATAACCAATCCTTATGACCTATGCATAGTTGTTTTGAAAACCACTATCCAATCATTTAGTGGACCCAATCTTGAAAACCCCACTACAACCCTTATACCCTTAATGGTACAATGCAACCACTCACTGAAAATACCATAGTGCTGCAACTAGACACATGATTGACAATTGCATGGCATTTAAGAACAAGGTCCAAGTGCTTCGAGAAATCAAATGGTTAGATTTTGGTGGCAGGTAGAAACCTAATGTGCATGAAAATCCTTTACCCAAACATGAAGAAATGAATGTCAATGTGGCATAGAATTAGAAGGCATATAGAAGGATGAGGCTACACATGTCCAAATGTTGCTAAATGTGATTAATTTGGCAATAGTTATATATAGAAGGGTTTGTATCGAAAGAAGATTTATGTGGCCTTGAGATGAGTTGTGACTGTTGAAACTAGGATATGGGCTTCTAGTACAAGACTATTAGATGTTTAGACAATCCCTATATAAATTAATGTATTCTTACATAGTGGAAGTTAGGGGACCACAAGATGACCTGATATTCATCATTGGCCAAGAAAGAGATTATCTAGATTTCAACCTTTGTTTCACATCCAAGCCAATCATGGTCAATTCACTATAAATAGTCCAATCAAGGTTATGGTATAAAAATCACATCCTTTTTTCTCATTCCAATTGTTATGCAATCCTACAGAGTTATGAGTGCAAGGCAACTTCATTGAAAATAGAGAAAAAATGGTGAATTATCCAACATAGCCAAAGTAGGTGGTATAACTATAAATGGTTATTACTACACGCCAGAAATACTTGAGTAAATAAGGAAAGGAAAGGCCAACTAGAATGAGAAGGTAAACAATAAGGGGCAAAAAGTAGATTAGGAAGCAAATTAGAAAGATCTTGTCCAAAAAATTAAGGAGCATGCTTATAGGATGGATGCTGCAAGTTTTTAAAGGTAATTAAGCAAAGTGAGTTCAATGTCATTGAAAACTTAATCATCTTCTAGCCAAGATCTCCATCATGTTACTTTTACATAAATTTGAATTGAACAAGGAGGCTTTGATGAAAATCCTAAACCAAGCCAACTACCACATTTTCAGATATATAAATTCAATAAACTATGTAACCTTTACTATTGATGAGCTATTGGAGGAAGGGACGTGTAACACCCTGACCCGCCACGTGGGGTCTAGAGTGCTAGTAAAACATATAAGTCTCTTTAATACCATAAATACTACAACCTACCCTAACCAGGGAATCCCCGCTGCGCCTGTCATTACTAAAAATAAAATAATACAGCAGAAGAAAATACCTCAATCATATTACCAGAGTTCTAACTGTTCCCAAATACATACATACATAACTCCATATCACGATATTACAATCCAAAAAGAATAAAAAAAACTATTGTCTAATGTCTCACCAGCTCTGACAATTACTATTAGCTGTCTAATCCCAGCCCTGTAGTATGCTAGGCTTGATTCCCTGTAGGACCTGAAAATGATTTGTGTAATGGGGTGAGACTCTTCTCAGTAAGACAAATTATATTATTATCAGTGTGTGGCTAACATAAGGTTTCGTGTAAACACATTACCATCATGATTTAACTGTATCTGAAATGACATTTTAAAACTGTACTGCACTATATATCTAAAAATACATAATTTCATAATAATAAAATGTCGGCTCAATATAGCCCATTTTATAGTAAATGTACCCATATATGCATGGAAAATACAACCTGGATTGTTGAACTAGCGTCGTTACACTTTCACATACTCGTACGACATGCTTCCCCCTATGATGGGTTGTGTGGCTCGAAGGCTGGACTCAACATATGGCCGGCGACCATAGCTGAGTCAAAAAAGGTAGTAAGTACAATTGTGCCTACCCTTAACTCAGAACTGCGTCGGGAAGGGTCACCCAGAGCTACTTCGGATGGGCCCCCCAGAACTGCCTTGGGGTAGTACTCTACTCATGTCTCCAATCGACTATCCATCATCACACTATCATCCCAATGTGATTGCACCACCTGCCAAAACTAGTTACGGTACCGTGTTCATAATACAACATTTAATCCCTAGGGTTCTTAAAATCATATATGGCAATTTATGCAATAAAAACTGTATAAAACATAAGATGTTCATAATCCTGTAAAATATCTGTCATATTCTATCTCTATATAAAACTGTTATATCAAATCTCAGCTTATAGTTGTCTCATCACATCTCGGCTTATAGCCGTCACATCATACTGTGTAATATCAGTTAAAACATTATATTCATATATGCCATTTAAAAATTGTTCTCATGCCACAAAATTTCTATCTAATAAACCATAAATAAAATAAACTGACTGGGAAATATACAAATTGCTGAAAACAGGGGTATGAGCATCTCCAAGGTTTTATTTAACTCAAACTGCATATTTTATTGAAAATAAGAGATGTTCAAACCATTCACGTTAGTTTACCCAAAAAATGTATAAAAGTCAAAACAACCATTTCCATATACCCGATTCATTTAGAAAATCATATATATTGTTTCTGTAAACATAAATTGCAATTTAATCGGTCCATATTTAAAAAATAACTGACATAATATAATCCCCTTATCTGATCCTTAAGAAACTGCCTAAAACCTTCGAAACCACCAAAACCTAATCACACGAATCTACCGAATATCAACGGCTTATGTGCTGAGAGAAGGGAGGGAAGATCGAAGAACACTCGAAGATGATTCGGGAGGCTTAGGAGAGAGAGAGAGAGAGTGAGAGAGCCTTCCAAAATCCTAGGTTAAAGAAAGAGAGAGGATATGAGAGTTAAGAAAAATAAAACATAACATAACCCTTAAGTAAATAGACCCATAGGAAAACAGTCCTAAGCTTGACAAAATTGTCGACGGTTGGGCACTTAAATCATTCCTCATAGCTGAAATCGTCGACGATTTTTCTGAGTCTCCTGAAACCGTCGACGATTTGGTCTTATGCCAAACCATTTTCCCCTTTTTCCTTTCTTTTTCCTTATTTCTCTCTTCTTTTATTTATTTTATTTTCTTTCCCGAGTTCAAGTCACTACATTCTTCCCTCCTTATAAAAATTTTGTCCTCGAAATTTGCGAACTGATTTCCATCACATCCACTGAATTATCACTGATCTGCTAATCCGACTCTAGGAAGAGTCGGCAACCACCCACATAGCAGCCCCATCCCAAGTTTATTAAATACCCTCACTTATGGCGGAGGAATACTATGGTTGCACGTAATGTCTCGGGAGATTACAAAATCATACAAACTCTCCCAAAGACCATCCATATGCTAAACCGTAAACAAACTTACTATAAACACCATACATACAAACCAACACTTACCTACTATCATACCAACCTGTTTAGTGCTGAGCCTCTCTGAATAGCTATGGATACGTCTAGTGTATTTCTGTATCTAATTCCCATGAAGCTTTCTCCACTGTGTGATTACGTCAGAGTACCTTCACAAGTGAAATTTTCTTAGTATGTAGCTCCTGCTCCTTACGATCTAAGATCTGTACTGGTATCTCCTCATATGCCAAAGTGTCCCCGAGCTCCAAAGACTCATAGTTGAACATATGCGAAGGATCTAAAATGTAGTTCCTTAATATGGACACGTGGAATACGTCGTGGATCCTAGACAGTGCTGGGGGTAATGTTATCTTGTACGCCACCAGACCAACTCTTTCCAGAATCTTAAATGGCCCAATGTATCTAGGGCTTAGCTTCCCCTTTTTCCTAAATCTTATCACCCCTTTCATCAAAGCAATCCTCAAACATATTGCATCACCTATCTCAAACTCTAGCTCTTGTCGGCGTGTATCCGCATAGCTCTTTTGCCAAGTTTGTGATGTTTTAATCCTTTCCCTGATAAGTTGGGTCTTCTCAGATGTCTGCTGAAAAAGCTTTGGCCCCAAAATCTGCCGCTCACCAACCTCGTCCTAGTACAATAGAGATCGGCACCTTTGACCATACAGTGCCTCATACGGTGCTATCTTAATATTGGCCTGATAACTATTATTGTATGCGAACTCAACTAACGGCAAATATTTAATCCAACTACCCCTGAAATCCAGTACACATGTCCGTAGCATATCCTCTAGGATCTGAATGGTCCTCTTGACTGGCCATCAGTCTGTGGGTGAAAAGCAGTATTCAAAGTGAGTTGAGATCCCAATGCTTCCTATAGACTCTTCCAAAATAGGGAAGTAAACCGTGGGTCCCTATTTGAAACGATGGACACAGGCACCTCGTGCAATCTGACTATCTCCTGCACATAGAGTTCTACCATCCTATTCATGGAATAACTAACTTTAATCGAAATGAAATGGACAGTCTTCATTAATTTGTCAACAACTACCCAGATAGCATTCTGTCCATGAAGTGCCGATGGCAATCCTGTGACAAAATCCATGGAAATGTGCTCTCACTTCCACTTTGGAAGAAGAAGTGGTTGCAATGGTCTTGCTGGCCTCTGGTGCTCGGCCTTCACCTACTAACACGTCAGGCACTGCTTAACAAAATGGGTGATCTCTCTTTTCATGTTAGACCATCAGAAAGATTCCCGTAGATCCTTGTACATCTTTGTGCTCCCTGGATGCACTGTATATAGAGAGAGCAATGTGCCTCTTCCATAATAATCTCAGCGTCATTCGGTATGCATATCATGGTGTGAAATCTTAACACCCTGTCATCTGAGACATTGAAATCTGCCTTCAATCCATTATGTACTCCATTTATAAAATCTACCAGCTCTGCATTTTTCGTCTAAGTTGTCCTGTTCCTTTCCCGTAAAGTTGGTTGCACTATCAGGCTAGCAATGAACGCCTACTGATTTTCTTCCACTAACTCCACACCCAAAATTTCCAGGTCCATCCTGATCCGATGCTGAACTACAACTGCTAGGACTAACGCACCCACTAACTTTCGACTTAAAGCATCAGCTACCACATTAGCCTTTCCTGGGTGGTAACTGATGGTATAGTCGTAGTCCTTTATCAACTCAAGTCATCTTTACTGCCTCATGTTCAACTCTTTCTGAGTGAAAAAGTATTTAAGACTCTTGTGATTAGTAAAGATCTTGCACCTTTCACCATACAGGTAGTGCCTCTAGATCTTTAAAGCATAAACTACTATTGCCAATTCCATGTCATGCATCAGATAGTTATTCTCGTACTCCTTGAGTTGGCGAGAAGCATACACAATAACCTTTCCCTGCTACATTAAGACACACTCGAGTCCTTTTTGAGATGCGTCACTGTAGATCACAAATCCACCCTGTCCTGATGGAATGTTCAACACTGGGGCAGTAACTAGTCGTTGCTTTAGCTCTTGAAAACTCTGCTCACACTCACCAGTTCACTCGAATTTTATGTTCTTCCTCGAAAGCTATGCCAGCGGACCTGATAGTCTAGAAAATCTCGCTACGAATCGATGGTGATATCCTGTCAGACCTAAGAAACTTCTAACCCCATGCACGTTCTTCAGTCTCGCCCAATCAACTACCGCTTCTATCTTGCTTGGGTCCACTAAAATATCTTCTCTAGATACTACATGTCCTAGAAATGCCACTTGCTCCAACCAAAATTTGAATTTCTTGAACTTTGCAAACAACTTTTTCCCTCTAAGTACCTAAAGTACCAACCTCAAATAAGTTGCATTCTCCTCAGGACTCCTTGAATAAACCAGGATGTCATCGATGAATACCACCATGAACTGATCTAAGTACTTGTGGAACACCCTGTTTATCAGGTCCATGAATTCCGTAGTAGCATTGGTCAATCCAAAAGGCATAACTAGAAATTCGTAGTGGCCATGCCTAGTACGAAAAGCTGACTTTGGTACATCCTCTATTTTAACCTTCACCTAATGATACGCGGATCGTAGATCAATCTTGGAGAAGACTTGTGTGCCTTATAACTAGTTGAACAGATCATCAATACGGGGTAACGAGTACTTATTCTTTACTTTCACTTTGTTGATCTCTCTATAGTCGATGCACATCCTCATCAACCCATTCTTCTTCTTTACAAACAACACTGGTGTTCCCCAAGGTGATACGCTCAGTCTGATAAACCCCTTGTCAAGTAGTTCCTGTAGCTGCTCCTTCAACTCCTTTAGTTCTGCTGGAGCCATTCTGTATGGAACTTTAGAAATATGGGCACTGTCCCGAAAAGTAAATTAATGGCTAATTCCACCTCACAATCAGGAGGTAATCCCGATAAGTCCTCTGGAAAAACATCCAAGAATTCCCTTACCATGGGGATATCTTCCAGCTTAAGTTCTTCCTTCGGCGCTTCTTTTACAAATGCTAGGTACCCTTGACATCCCTCCAGAAGTAGCCTCCTTGCTTGAATGGCTAAAAGAATCTGTGGTGTAGAGCTCACACACAATCCGACAAATTTAAACTCTTGTTCCCCTAGAGGTATGAACACTACCTCCTTTTTGTGGCAGTCAACACTCGTGTAACTGGATGCTAGCCAATCCATCTCCAAAATGAAGTCGAGCCCATGCATGTCGAAAACAATCAGATTAGCAGGCAACATTCCCTTTTGAATCTCCACTGGGTAGTCTCTGATCACCTTACTACACATAACAACTGACCTTGTCGGCGTGACCACACCTAACTCGGAATTTAACAATTGTGTTTCTACCATGCACAATTTAACCAATCCCCAAGAAATGAAAGAATGTGTCACACCTGAATCAAACAACACTACAACACTATTTGAAAAAGTGGGAATAGTACCTGTCACCACGTCGCCGGTGTTCTCTGCATCTCCTGGCGCAAGTGAGTACACTCGCGCCTAGGCGGTGCCCCTTTGATGACCACCTCAGGATGCCTGGTTACCTCCTCGATATAGATGTTGTGGTGGTGCGTAATTCAACATTGTGCAGCAATCTCATGCCATATGTCTAAGCCTACCACACCAGAAACAACCACTTAGTCCGCCCCTGCACTGTCTCGAATGCCTTTTGCCACACGTAGGGCAAATAGGGTATGAAGGGGTACCCTGAAATGCTCTACCACCCGTGTAACGACCCAAAAAATTTTAACTATTTAAAATAATATGAAAAATAATAAAAGGAAAAAAGGAAATAAAAGAAAGGGAAAAGAAAATTTAAAGGGTAATAAGCAGGCCCTCGTCGACGATCTTGATTTTCTCATCGACGAGCAATCTTCTGAGCCTTATCACCAAGTATGCAAGTCTCGTCGATGAGGGTTTACCAAGAGAGGTTTTCATGTTTCTGAATTTCGTTGATGAGCTCTCGGTTTCATCCACGAACTGTGTTCTTGGGCTCGTCGACGAGTCCAGATGTCTCGTCGACGAGGCCATGTGGCAAGTTGCCTATAAATAGGCAAAAATCATATATTCAGCGAAGGAATTCATTTTTCCTTCTGTTTCTCTCTCTAAAAATGGCCCCTCTGCCTTATCTCTTTGAATTCGGCCCGAATTTAGCCTGGTTTGACTATCGGAAGTTACAACAAGACTCCTGGGAAGATTCTCTACAACAGAGGCAGAGTAGAATTTCAATTTGAGAAGTTTGGAAAACATCCCAAAATCAGGGTAAGTGAGCTATTCTGAAGTTTTCTTAAGAAATAAAATTATTTGGAGCCTAGGAAGTATTAAATGAGCGTTTTTTCTAAGATTTGAGTAAGTTGAGATTTTTGGAATACAGGGTCTTGTGTTTGTTCAATTTTAGGCAGAATCTCGAGGAGCAGGTAAGGGGAAATAATTTATAATAGCATTTTTATTAATTTTTAACCGGCTAATTTTGGGTCTATATATTCAGGTATAATTTTTTGAACAGTGCAGGTATTGAAAATACTGTTTTTGATTATATATTATATTGGAAAAAATCGTGTGACATGAAAACAACTTTGACAATCAAATGGTTGCAAATACTGCGGAATTATGTTTTATTGTGTGATTGTGAATACTGTTTGGGCTGCGAATACCACTTAGTTGAAAATGCTGGTTGGTTGTGGATATTGTTTGATTGTGTATTCTGTGGTAGATGTGTGGTTGTGCTTGAGTGGTTGGTTTTGTTATTGATTTGTGTTATGATTCATGTAAATTGTGATATAACGTTGGTAGTGGTATGAGGAGGTCGTTATATCGTACCTAATATAACCGTTATATAACGTTGGTAGTGGTATGAGGAGGTCATTATATGGGCATTTATATTGGGGGGTAAAACATTGGTAGTGGTATGAGGAGTTTGTTTTACCTATTTACCATGAACAGGGTGGTAAGTGTTGTAATTTGTGTGATGATTAGTCCTGTGTGGACCGTGTAACTTGTGTGAATGATTAGTCCTGTATGGACGAGTCCTATGCAGATGTGTATGTTGTATGTATGATAGTCCTGTGTGGACCAGTCCTTTGTGGACATGTATTTTATATGGATTAGAGTCCTACGTGGACGTTGTATTCTATGTGGATATGAACCTTGTGTGGGTGAATGAAAACTGTATGCATTATCCTGTGTGGATTGGTTGTGGTATGTGTTTATGTGTGGAACTCGGTGAAATGATTGGCAATGGTTGCTTGTAATTTAATTACTTAAGTATTTATGGTAAAGTAGTTTCTCCACTCCAGGGCTTGCTGACGAAGGCGAGTGCTCTAGTAATTATCTGTGGGTTATAGAGTAGAGAAAAGTCACTTGTATAAGCGGGTGACCTTCCCTATTCTCGGAGACTTTACCTAGATACATAATTTGAGGGCTTATTGAGAAAGGTAAGTCCCCTAGTGTTAGTACTAGAGTAAAGGGAATCTACTTGTATGGGTTGGTAGACTTCCTTATTCTCAGGAATTGTTGGTAAAAGTAATGATGTATGTGTGTATGTGATTGGGTGATAGAGAAGTCGACAATGATGTGATTTAAGGGTGCATTTTCTCTAAGCTACATTTGATAGTGAAATACGATTGTATGTATTATTTGTAATTATATATTAAACACTTTAGCCACACACTGTTGTAACTTATTTCTTCCTTACTAAGAGGTGTCTCACCTTGTCGATTATTTAATCTTTTTAGGTCTTCTAGGTGATCGAACTTAGATAGCTCTAGGGGGGGTTAGTTTTTGTGAGTGGATACCAGAACAAATATGTGTTTAGTTTTATGCTTAATCTATATTTTGACCTGGTTATGTAATACAGTATATGGATATACCTTTTTATGGGTTGGCATATGTAAATAAAGAACTCTGGTATTTTTTTTGAGGTTATTTAATTAATTATGCTGTGTGAATGGTATTAGAGATGTATGATTGGTCTCATAACACTCTGGGCTCCACGTGACGGGTCCGGGGCGTTACAACCCATATCTTGTCATTGGACTCCACCATTACTATACCTCCTCCAAGGACCCTGCCTCGCACCCGTATGAGAACTAGAAGGCATCGACCTCTTCTTCGGGCTCTGAACCTCTACTCCATGTAGGATCATCTCTACCACAGTGGCCTTATACACTAGTGTAGCAAAATATAGCACTAAAATCTCCTACCTCAGACCCCTCTCAAACCTCCAAGCCTTTTTGGACTCGTCTGGTACCATATAGGGAGCAAAACGAGACAGCTCCATAAACCTTGCAGCATATTGCTAGATAGTCAGTTGTCCCTGAGTCAGGTTCAGGAATCCTCCGCCTTCGCGTTTCTGATAGAGGCTGGAAAATACTAATCAAAGAAAACCTCTCTGAAGTAGCTCCATGTCATTACCATTGGTACCAGTCTCTGCTCCTCTAGTAGATTTACCACTTCCCACCATCTATTGGCCTCTCCAGTCGGCTTGAACAAAGCATAAAACACCTTTTGCTTATCAGTGCATCATAGTACAACCAAGATCTTTTCGATTTCCCGAATCCAATTCTTCACAAGGATCAGGTGTACTTCCTACGAAGGTAGGAGGCTTCAGGTAAGTGAACTGCTCGATAGAACCTCCCAACTCAGTAGTGGGACGATCCTACCCCCGAGAACCCCGCTTAACCTCGGCCATAAATTGCTGGGTGAAATCTCAAAGTGCCACTATAGAATTGCTGCCACCCTTATAGGCAGCCCCCTCACCGCCACTCCCTCTGGTGATAGCATTACTATCCCTGGGATCCATCCTGAAGATAGAACCAAAACGAATTTAGAATTCTAATATTCTAACTTTTCTGGTGCAATTATAACACTAAAATGCTCACTTTAAATAAATTCAAAATACCGGCCTAAATCTTCTCCCTTAATTTACGACATACCCTACCAATTTCATATTCCCATTCTAGTTTTCAAGTTCCTGCCGCTCCGCTCAAAAACAAAACCATCAATGGATTGTCATAGTTTTCTAAACCCATCGATTGATTCAGAAAAACACAAAAGTCCGTCAAGGGATTTCTGCCTCCAAGCTTACGAAGCAAAACTCAAAATTCCTATTCTATCCATTCCTATCCTTGTCCTATTTGAACCTATACTCTAGTAAGATCATCCGACATAGTCTGCAGAACCTAACAACCTCGGCTCTGATACAACTTGTAATACCCTGACCTGCCACGTGGGGTTCGGAGTGCTAGTAAAACATATAAGTCTCTCTAATACCATAAATACTACAACCCGCCCTAACTAGGGAATGCTGGGTGCACCTGTCATTACTAAAAATAAAACCATGCAGTGGAAGAAAAGACCTCAATCATATTACCAGAGTTCTAACTGTTCCCAAATACATACATACATAACTCCATATCATGATATTACAACCCAAAAAGAATAAAAAAAAAACTGTTGTCTAATGTCTCACCAGTTCAGACAATTACTATTAATTGTCTAATCCTAGCCCCGTAGTATGCTAGGCTTGATTCCCTGTAGGACTTGAAAAATGA
Source organism: Malania oleifera (assembly GCF_029873635.1). Classification (NCBI taxonomy): domain Eukaryota; kingdom Viridiplantae; phylum Streptophyta; class Magnoliopsida; order Santalales; family Ximeniaceae; genus Malania; species Malania oleifera. Next base: position 89,241,863 of record NC_080417.1, read on the forward strand.
TTTGTATAATGGGGTGAGACACTTCTCAATAAGACGAATTATATTATTGTCAATATGTGGCTAGTATGAGGTTTCACGTAAACACATTATTGTCATGATTTAACTGTAACAGAAATGGCATTTTAAAACTGTACTGCACTATATATTTGAAAATACATAATTTCAGAATAATAAACTATCAGCTCAATATAGTCCCTTTTATAGTAAATGTACCCATATATGCCTTGTAGAGACCCGAATCAGGAAAATAAGGAAATTAAATAAGAAAGGAAAAGGGGGATTTTCAGTAGGCTTCTTTGACGAACTCCATGTTCTTGTCGACAAAGGCCATTCTGAGGTTCGTCGCCGAAATTCAGAGCTTCATCGACAAAGAGATCTAGAACGTCTAAAAAATATCAGGCATAGGGTTCGTCGATGAGGCCTTTCCTTTGTCTATGAACGACCTTGAGTGGCTCGTTGACGATGGTGTCATTTCGTCGACAAATTTGATCAGGTCAAGGAGTCTATAAATAGATTTTCAATTGCTTCATGTTAAGAAATAAAAATATCTCTCCTTCTCTCTCTCTCTCTCTCTCTCTCTCTCTCTCTCTCTCTCTCTCTCTCTCTCTCTCTCTCTCTTCAATCCTTCGCTGTTCGTTGCCCGTTTCAATGATTGGAAGATACCATAAGGATCAGTGAGCGAATATCTACAAGTCTAGCGTAGTGGATTCATGATTTTGGGAAAAAAGTTAGGGTTCAGTTTTCGAGCGTCTCGGGTGTTTTTTAGGAAATAGGTAAGGGGATTATATTATGTTAATTATGTTTATGAGTTCTAATGGATTGAAATGGTAAAAAAGATTTTAGATAATCAGTTACGACCTTTCTAAGGTTTTCGGGCCTAGGGTTCGGTTGATCGACTTTATTTTCAAAACCAACCGTTTAAATTTAAGTATGATATTTTTAAAATATAATATTGTTCTTTCTGAATGTTTTTACCAATTGGAAAGTTGTTATTTCAAACTATAGTCTTATTTTAAAATCAACCAAAGATGGTAGGGTTGATTATCTCCATTTTTCCCATATTTAGCTATATATTTATATTTAATAAAATAACAACCTGGAGATATTTATATCCTTGTTCTAGTAGCAGTATGTATGTTCTCAAGTAGTTGAGTTATAAATGAGTTACCAGAAGAAAATTGTGCGACATGACTATATTTATAATTGACATTAAATGAGCATGTTTTGTGTAATAGTGAACTGTAACAGCTATAAGCCAAGATGAGAAATATGATGGCTATATGCCAAGAGAAGAGAAAAAATGAGATAAGATGAGATGTGATGGCTAAATGCCGAGGTTATGATATGCTAGTTTTTACTGAGTCAGTATCTGATATATATATATATATATATATATATTTTACAGAGTATGTTTTATTACATTTTTATGAAATGAATGATGATTACGGTTTTATATGATGTAAATTGCCATATATGATAGTAGAGCCTTTTTATAATGATCTCATGGTTAGAGCACGATACCATAGCTATATGTATGCAGAGGTGCAACCACATTGCTTAGTTAGAGTGTGGATGGGAAAGGCGACTGGTGGCCTGGGTAAAGTACTCCCCGAAGGAGTGATTTCGGGGCCCTATCCGACGGAGTATTCTAGATGACTCTGCCTTCAAGAACAAAGAGAGAGTGGAGGCACCATAATAATACTTTATGTTTGACTTGGCATTAGTCGGATAGCTATTTGTTAAGTCCAGCCTTCAGGCCGCATAACCTGTCATAGAAGGAAGCATGTCACACGTGTATGTGATGGCGTGACGACGCTAGTCTTATGGACTAGGTTGTATCTTCTAGGCATATATGGGCATATTTACTATAGAAAGGGCTATGCTGAGCCAAAGTATATATTTTCAGATTTACAGAGTAGTGCAGTTTTATAATGTTAATTAAATGTATTTAAATGTTAGTAGTATATGTACATGCGAAATCTCATGCTAGCCACACACTAATAATAATATAATCCATCTTACTGAGAGGTATCTCACCCTAGCATACAAATGTTATTTCAGGTCCTCTAAGGGATCGAGCCTAGCGTGTTACCAGGCAGAGTTAGATAGTAGACAGTCCTTGTCAGAGCTGGTGAGATGTTATGCAGTGTCTGTCTTTTGGAGATTGTATATATAACAGATTATGTTTTCAATTATGTGTGGATGTATATGAGAAATAGTTAGTTACTCTGGTAAGTTTTATTATAAGATGTATGTTTTTCGCTGTGTATATTTATGTAGTTTAATATAAAACACCCGTTTTTCCCTTGTTAGGGCGGGTTGTATATGTATGGTATTAGCGAGATGTATGTTATGTATGTTTAGTGGCACTCCGAGCACACCGAGAGGGTCGGGGTGCTATAGTTGGTATTAGAGCTAACTAGGTTGTTAGGTCTTGTAGACTTGGTTAGACGAGGTTAAAAGATCTTACCAGAGTATAGGAGTCAAAGTGTGATAAGGATAAGAATGGGTATGATAGGACTTTCGGGTTTAGCTTCATAATCTTGGAGACAGAAATCCATTGGTGGACTTCTGTGTTTTTTGGATTAGCCGACGGGTTCAAAAAATCATGACAATCCATTGATAGTTTTGTTTTTGAGTGGAAGGGCAGAACTTGAGCTAGAATGAGAGCATCAAGTTAGCAAAGTATGTCGTTATCATGGATCTTAAGTTATTGAAATGAGTCTTATAGTATTGTACTAGTAGCATATATGTAGGGTACAAAGATTCTAAACAATTTTCTCAATTATCTCTTCAGGATGGAGTCTAAGGATATTATTGCAAATGCTGGTGGCAGTAGCAGTGAAGGGGCTGGCCATGAGGTTAGCAGTGACTCTATAATGGTACTTTGTGACTTCGCCCAGCAGTTTATGGCGGAGGTCATGCGGAGTTCTAGGGGGCAGGACTGTCCCACGGCTGAGTTGGGAGGTTCCATTGATCTGTTCACCAGACTGAAGCCTCCTGCCTTTGAGGGAGTACAGACCCGATCCGAGCAGAGAATTGGATTCGGGAGATTGAGAAGATCTTAGTTGTTATGCGTTGCACAGATGAAAAAAAAGGTGCTCTATGCGATGTTCAAATTGACTAGAGAGGTGGAGAGATGGTGGGAATTAGTGAGGCTGTTGGAGGAGCAGAGTTCGGTGCAGGTGGCGATGACATGGGGCTATTTTAGAGAGGTGTTCTTTGAGCGGTACTTTCTAGCCACAGTTAGGAATGCGAAGATGGAGGAGTTCATAGTTCTGACTCAAGGGTAGCTGACGATTCAGTAATACGCCACTAGATTTATGGAGCTGTCTTGCTTTGCTCTGTTTATGGTAATGGATGAGGCGCAGAGATTCCCATGGTAAGTAAGTTCCTAGAGGTGTTTCCAGAGGACTTGCTGGGATTGCGTCTTGATTGTGAAGTGGAGTTCGTTATAGAGTTGACTCTGGGCATGACACTAATTTCGAAAGCTCTGTATCGTATGACTCCAGTAGAATTGAGGGAATTGAAGGAGCAGCTACAAGAGCTATTAGATAAGGGTTACATTCGACTGAGTGTTTCACCCTAGGGAGCACCGATATTGTTTGTGAAGAAGAAGGATGGGTAGATGAGGATGTGCATTAACTACAGAGAGATTAACAAAGTGACAGTGAAGAACAGATACCCGTTACCCAGAATTGATGATCTGTTTGACTAGCTACAAGGCACACAGGTTTTCTCTAAGATCGATCTGCGATCCACGTATCATCAGCTGAAGGTGAAATCGGAGGATGTATCGAAGACTGCATTCTGAACTCGGTATGACCACTATGAATTTCTGATTATGCCTTTCGGATTGACCAATGCTCCTGCAGCATTTATGGACTTGATGAACAGGGTGTTCCATGAGTATCTAGATCAATTCGTGGTCATTTTCATTGACGACATCTTGGTCTATTCGAGGAGTCCCGAGGAGCATGCAGTTCATTTGAGGTTGGTACTTCAGGTACTTAGGGAGAAGAATCTGTTTGTGAAATTTAAGAAGTGCGAGTTCCAGTTAAAGAAAGTGGCAGTCATGGGGCATGTAGTGTCCAGAGAAGGGGTATCTGTGGATCCAAGTAAGATTGAAGCGGTAATGGACTAGATGAGACTGAAGAATGTTCAGGAGGTCAGGATATATCTGGGTCTTGCAGGATACTATCGACAGTTCGTAGCAGGGTTCTCTAGGCTATCAGGTCCATTGACATGACTCACGAGGAAGAACGTAAAGTTTGAATGAACTGATGAGTGTGAGCAGAGTTTTCAGGAACTGAAGCAGCGGCAAATTATTGCTTAAGGAGTATGAGAAGAACTATCTGACACACGATATGGAATTAGTGACGGTAGTGTATGCATTGAAGATTTGGAGGCAGTACCTATACGGTGAAAGGTGCGAGATTTTTACCGATCATAAAAGTCTTAAGTACTTTTTCTCCCAGAAGGAGCTGAATATGAGGCAGAGGAGATGGTTGGAGCTGATAAAGGACTATGACTGTATTATTAGTTACCACCCAGGAAAAGCTAATGTGGTAGCTGATGCTCTGAGTCGGAAGTCAGTAGATGCGTCAGTTTCAGCAGTTGTTGTACAACATTAGATTGGTATGGACCTGGAAAGGTTAGGCATAGAGTTAGTGGAAGGAAGTCACCAAGTATTCATTTCTAGTTTGGTGGTTCAGCCGACCTTACGGGAGAGGATTAGAATAGCTCAAAAGGAAGACACAGAGCTAGTAGAGGTTATTGAAGGGGTTTAGGATAGTTTAAAGCCGGATTTCAACATCTCTGATGATGGGGTGTTGAGATTCCATATCAGGATCTGTGTATCGAATGATGCCGATATTAAGTGGGTTATTTTAGAGGAGGCACATCATTCGCTCTACACAGTACATCCAGGGAGTACAAAGATGTACAGAGATCTTCCGGAATCTTTCTGGTGGTTTAACATGAAAAGAGAGATTGCCCATTTCGTAGAGTATTACCTGACATGTCAGCAGGTGAAAGCCTTGCACTAGAGGCCAGTAGGACCGTTGCAACCACTTCTCATTCCTAAGTGGAAGTGGGAGCACATTTCCATGGTTTTTGTCACGGGATTGCCATCAGCACTTCACGGACAGAATGCGATTTGGGTAGTGGTTGATATATTAACGAAGACTGCCCATTTCATTCGGTTAAAGTTAGTTATTCCATGGATAAACTTTCAGAGCTTTGTGCTTAATAGATAGTCAGATTACATGGAGTGCTAGTGTCAATTGTTTCAGATAGAGATCCATGGTTTACTTCCCGATTTTAGAAGAGTCTTTAGGAAGCGTTGAGATCTCAACTTACGTTCAGTACTGCATTCCACCCACATACCGATGGTCAGTCAGAGAGGACCATCCAAATTTTAGAAGATATGCTGAGGGCGTGTGTATTGAATTTTGGGGGCAGCTGGATCAAATATGGGTCGTTAATTGAGTTTGCCTACAACACTAGTTATCGGGCTAGTATCAAGATAGCACCGTATGAGGCACTATATGGTCGGAGGTGTCGATCTCCATTGTACTGGGATGAGGTTGGTGAGCAACAGATATTGGCGCCAGAGTTGGTTCAGCAAACCTCAGAGACGGTCAAGCTCATCAGGGAATGAATTAAAGTAGCTCAGAGTCGGCAGAAGAGCAACGCAGATACACACCGACGAGAGTTAGATTTCAAGGTGGGTGATGCTATATTTTTTAGGATTGCTCTGATGAAAGGAGTGATGAGGTTTGGTAGGAAGGGCAAGCTAAGCCCTAGGTACGTCAAACCATTTGAGATTCTAGAGAGAGTTGGTTCAGTGGTATACAGGATAGCATTACCACCCATGTTGTCTGGGATTCATGATGTATTCCATGTATCCATGCTTAGGAGGTATGTTCCAGATCCTTCACATGTGATCAGTTACGAGTTATTGGAGCTCAGGGACGTGTTAGTATATAAGGAGATACCAGCTCAAATCCTAGACTATAGAGAGCAAGAACTACATACGAAGAGAATTCCATTAGTAAAGGTACAGTGGCATAATCATGTAGTAGAGGAGGCTTCATGGGAGCTAGAATTAGAGATACGTCAGAAGTATCCTCATTTTTTCAGATACGCTTAGAGTTAGACAGGTAAGCAGAATGGTAAATAAGTGGCTTATGTGTATTATAGTTAGAATGAGTTTGTTTATGGGTTAGAGTATGTTTGCTTTTCGGGAGAGTTTGTTTGGATATTGTAATCTTCCAAGACACTGTGTGTAACCATGGTATTCCTCCACCATAAGTGAGAGCAGGTAATAAATTTGGGATGGGGCTGCTATGTGGGTCGCCGCCAACTCTTCCTAAAGTTAGAGCAGTGATGATTTACATGATGTGATAGAAAGAAGTTAGCAAATTTCGGAGACGAAATTTTATGAGGAGGGGAGATTGTAAAGACCTGAATTAGGAAAATAAAGAACTTAAATAAGAAAGGAAAAAGGGGATTTTCAGTAGGTTTCATCGACGATCTCCATGTTCTCGTCAACGAAGGCCCTTATGAGGTTTGTCACTGAAATTCAGAACTTCATCGACGAAGAGATTCAGTATGTCCAAAAAATATCAAGCTTAGGGTTCATTAAGTTGCAGAGAATCTTCCTAGGAATCTTGTAGTGGTTTCTGATCATCAAATCAGGCTAAATCCGGGCCATATTTGAAGAAAAAAGGTAGGGAAACCAAAACCTAGAGAGAGAAAGTGAGAGAAGAGAGAGAATTTCATGAAAGAAATGATCTAGGATCACTTTATACCCAAGCCTTCGTCGACGAGTTTAAAAGGTTCATCGACGAAGCCAAGAAGAACATTCGTCGACGAGGTCATCATGTTCGTTGATGAAGCATTTAAAAACCTTAATTTTCTTCTGCTCTCAGTAATTCCTCGTCGAGGAGACATGTATACTCGTCGACAAAACCCAGAAGGATGTTCGTCGATGAGGAGAACAACTTCGTCGATGAGTCCCTGCTTGATACCCTTTTAAAATTTCTTTTCCCTCTCTTTTATTTTCCTTTTTTCCTTTTATTTATTTTCTTTTATTTTTTTTTGAATTCGGGTTACTACACACTCCCCCTGCAAATTTCGGCGGGCTTGTCTGGGTGAACTACTCAAATAAGGAGCCCCGATCAACCAGTGGCTGATTTTTCTCTCTGGAGTCCCTCCAAATCTCCTTCCTAATCTGCCACGCTATACCTCGCAGCACCATCGAGACATCGACATCCTCCCACTAGAAGTGTCAACGTGATTATCCCCTTCAGCATCAATGTCCTTTCCCATGGAATCCATCATGAAGATAGGGTAGAACCCGACTTAGAAGTTCCTCATTTATCTTGGTTGATGCAGGTATTAAATGAAAAAGTTAATATAATGTATGAATTCTTAGTTTAAAGATTCATTCACATAGTCCTGCCACAAAACTGTCAATGGTTTTTCTAGAGGGTCTTGAAATCGTCGATGAAAAACCTAAATTACAGAGAGTCACTTTTGGAGAAAACCGTCGATGGTTTTATATTCCACCAGGAAACCGTCGACGATTTGCCTCCTGCAAACCATACTAGCCTCTATGGCTTATATACACTTAGTCATATTTAAAGTATCAATCTCTAATCACAACACTAACACTACACACCTACTCAATTGACCTAATATTCTAGTCTCTCAACCCAGAAACGAAATCATTAAGGGATTTACCGTGGTTTTGCTGAAATTGTCATTCCACGAAAAACATAGAAGACCTTCAAAGGATATCTACCTCCAAGTTTCTAGACCAACACCCAACTTAGCCTACCCATTGATTATGCGTCAAAACTACGTAATTGGGCACTTTAATCCGGTCTTTACGGTTTATTTTTTTAATTAAATGTCCAATTATGTCTAATATTTTAACGAAGTACTGAATTTATCATTCTTGAGTTTTATTGCATAATTTATGAACTTTTGGCTTTTTATCGCAGGAAAATTCCCGGAATCAAAACCAGCATCTGTTTGTAATTTGTGCATTACTTTTCTATCCGAGCTCCGCTAGAGACGATTCAAATTTATGGAGAGAGAGGAAAGGATTATCTACAAATTCCATGTTTTGAGTTTTGAGCGGAACTGGTTCTAGGAAGGTCAAAATTGGCTGTGAACAAAAAGAACAAAAATGAATATATATATATATATATATATATATATTGAGAACAATTGATGTGACCCGGCCATGCAGCCGGGTCAGTTCAAGCCAGATAGGTCATTAGGGCAGTTCCCCCCTCCCCTTTAAATTCTTCTTTTCCTACGCATGAGGCATCTTCTCTTTTTTTTTTTTTCCCTTTTTTTTGTTCTTTTTTTTTTTCTCTACTCTTTTCCCTTCTCCCCGAGCTCCTTCTTTCCCTTACTCCTCTACCTTTGCCTTTCTCCTTTTCCTTCTTCTTCTCCTTCTCTCTTCTCCCTCAATATCTCTCTACTTTCTCCCTCTGTTTCAGCCTCTGCCCCCATCAGCAACTCCACCGAACAGCAACCTCCTACAGCTCCTCGACCAGTCCAGCACCTGCACAACTGCTCTCCCTATTCTCCACACCATTATCTTTTGTAACAGGAGACGTCAGGCAGCTACAACAACACCAGACTCCCCAGCTGTAGTCGAAGGCCACAACAGTAGCCACGAGAGACGTCCAACTGCAAGACCATCTTGGATCCCCCACAGAACCTCCGGCTAGCCACCATCATCCTCCAGCTCTATATTTCTCTCTCTCTCTCTCTCTCTCTTTTCTTCTTCTTCTTCTTCTTTATTCTTTTCTTTTACTTTATTTTATCTGGACACTGTTTTCTTTGTATTGAGGATTAATTACCCTAGATTTTTAAATGCCTTATTAGTAGTAGGTAACTATTGTAATTTATTTTTATTATTATTATTTTTTTTGTTGAAGTTTATGGAAAAATTCAACTTTTGAGTTGTCGCAATTTATTTATTTATTTATTCTCTCAATTAATTTCATGGTAGATTTAATTAGTGCTTCGAATTACTTAATTAAACTAGTGAGGTATGGTTTGGTTTTAAGATAAAAATAAAAAGAATAAAAAAATAAAAATAAAAAAGGTGCATGTTTTGATTGCATTATGTTATCGTTTAAATTGTTAATAGTTAATTTTAAGTTCGAGTTTTTGGTTCGTGTTAAAGGTTTAGTTTTTAGTGTTTCCATTCCTGCATGCTTAATTCCATGATCAATGTTACCATTTTTAGTCAACGCGTGTTTTGATGTTTCTTTGAGTAGATTAGAGTTTCCAATATTCATACTTTTTAATTCGAAGCATGTTAGTTTTAAGACTTTAATTTGTGTTTTTAATTAAGTCTCCACAATCTTGAAAACCCCCGAATCTGAACTGAGTTCAGTGCATTTTTATTTTTGATTGGAAAAACGTGAAATTTGAAATTAAGCGCATTCCCTAAGGAGACGATCTATCCCTTGGGCTGAGTATTACACGACGTAACTCCTATACTTGGGATAGCTTCCGAGCTGTTCATTTTTCGAGTGAGTCACCCATTCCTATCCTTATCTTATCTCAACAAATACTCTGGTAATCAACCATCAAAGTCTACATAACCTAGTAAACCTAGGCTCTGATACCACCTGCAACGCCCCGACCCGCCATGTGCGGCCCGTGGTGTTACTTTAGTAACATTTGCATTCCTGATACCATAATTTTCATGTAAAAGCAACGAAAATAATTTAAAAATTCCCCAAAACATTACTAGAGTTCTAAACTACCATCGTACATTGAAGTCTCCAATACCCATATAACAAACCAACATAAAAGACATAATCAAACTTTGTCCATACAATCCATGTACATAAACTATATAACTAAACTCAACCCCTCTAGCCTGCTAAGCACGATCCCTGGTATTTCCTGAAAAGTCAAATGATCATTGGGGTAGGACACCTCTCAGTAAGACGGATTAAGTTAATATCAGGTATGGTCGACAAGAGTTGAAGTAGAATTAGAAAATATCCATTTCTTCATTTATCCAAAAATAGCATTGGTGAAATGGTACTCACACTTATATAGTTGAAAAATATGCATTTACTTCCACAACATAAACCAGTTCATTGAATAGATAATACCATTTACATAAATTCACATATATGCATAGAAGAAACCCCCTGGGACTAATGACATGATTAACCCCCATGACAGGTTGTGCGACCCAAAGGCTGGACGTAGCCTGGGTAATCAACCCAAACTAAGTCAAAGTAACCATCTGCAAGTACATCTGCAGGCATCTGCAAGTTCATCTGCAGGTCCGATTCGCTTACCACCTCCTGGTCCGGACCCCAAGGAAGGTACAACAACTCTTTGCAGGTCAATCAGCTGAAACCCCCTACACTTCCACTATAGTGTGGGTGCACCTGACCAAACAAATCACTGGCAATGGTACTGTGCTTTCAACAGAACTGGTCCTCAGGATTTTTAAACCATATCATGCAATTTAAGTAATAAAAATCGTAATATATTCTCACTGTTATTATTTCATATAAAACCTGTCATTATATCACACCTCGACATTCAATTGTCATATAAAAACTCGGCTCTCAACCGTCATATCAAATCCCAGTATTTTACATAATTAATTCCAGTATTTTTCACAATCAATTCCAGTATTTTTCACAACCAGTGTAAATCACTATTCTATGATATATTTTCGCAACCATACTCAGATTCAGTTATACAATAAACCATATAGATTATTCTCATGCTTCACGAGTTTAGTATTAAAACATAATCAATTAAACGACCAGGAAAATATAGTATATTTAGTTTGTATGATAAAACCAAGCTTCCATCATTCATTTTATTCAATCACCGTATAATAAACCTAATATTTGTAAAGTCCATTTGAACGGTTGGTTTCTGAAATAACCATTGAAATCATAAGTATACACACATATAATGCAGTTTAATCAGTTCAATTTTGATAAAAACTTGACTTAACTTAATCCCCTAACATGTTTCTGAAAAAAAAATCTGATTTTGTTCAGAAAATAGAAAACCCTAGCTTTTCGATCCCACCTCCAAAAGTGAACCGAAAAGCTGAGATAGGAGGGAGAGATGATCGGAGACCGATGAAGGTCTCCGGGTGAGCCTACGCGAGAGAGAGAGAGTCACGAGAGAGTTAGAGTGAAGAGAGAGAATCCCAAGAGTTAATTAGAAGAGAGAAATTTTTAAGTTATGAAAAATATACCTTGCTTAGCGCTTAAGTAAGCCAGCCCACAGGAAAATCGTCGACGATTTTCCTTGTGCTTACAAAGCCGTCAATGGTTTGGCAGTCCCATGCTCTCCATTGACTATAGCCATCAACGGTTTTTCCTGAGCTTAGTGAAATCATCGATGGTTTGGGGTCTTGCCAAACCAATTTCCTCTTTTTCTTTTCTTTTCCCTTATTTCTCTCTTCTTTTATTTATTTTCTTTTCTTTTTTCAGGTTTGGATTCCTACAGGACTGATCAGTTGTGAGGGATTTTTAAAGCACAAAAGGTCTAATTTTTACCTCAATTTCTCCTTTTCTCCTGCACTAAACCCCCTCTCCTCTCCTTTTTTCTTTGATCAGCCCTTCCAAACCCTTGTTTTTGCTTGTATCCATCCATTAAAATCCTCTTCCTCCTTTTCACTTTAACTAAATTTATTTTCACAAATACAGCCTCTAAAAGTCAGGCACCACAAGGAGGCCACTTTAAGAGGATGGCTCAAAAGAATGTTTGTGTAACGAACTGCCATTTATTTTCCAGTTCTATTGTTTTTTTTTTTTTTTTTATATATATACTATGAAATTTATAATGCTCTGATGCCTACTAGATTAAACCAAACCATCAACCTAAGCAGCGAGAAGTGGAATTGATATAAACACAATCAAGTAAATATACAATACCAGAGTGCTAAAATGTTTCCAAAATATACATATACGACTGTTTCCCAAAATACCCTCAACTGAGTAACCTTCCTAAAATACTCACTCTATTGACAGGCCTGAACTGTAACCTCCTGTGTCTGCGAGTCTGATCTGCTCGTCTAGTTGGATCACCTGAAAAATATTAATTTGATGGGATGAGATGACACTTAGTAAGATGAAATATGCTATTGCTAGTGTGTAGCAAATGAGTTACAATACTATGAAAATTTGTTTCTATATAATCACGTAAAACTGAATTTGTGAATGCAGTACAAGTAATATAAACCACCCCCCTTTCTTCCATGTTGCTTAACGTTTCTGTATTTTAGATTTCTATACATAATAATTTTAATATATATAAATATATTCCCTATTTCTGTGAAACTGTACATACATAATAATAATTGAAAATTTCCTTGGATGGATAACTGTATGTCATGATTTAACCCCTCATGATAGGGTTGTGCGGAATTTATCCTGGCTGGCCAACCAGAATAAACTACTATACTCCATCAATCTGATAAGCGCTCCTCCACCCATATCCGATGAGGAGCTTGTCCACTTGTGGGCATGCGATCGACCTACCTACCATATATTGTCTCAATAGGTAGTTGTACTCTATACTGTATATAGCTATAGTACCGTGCTCTATAAACTGTATCTATAATGGTCCATCAGGGTCTGATACTATATAATACATCTCTATATACAACTATTTATTTTGCCATGATTCTATAATAATTGTATTAACCATGACGCTATAGTAAATTGTATCTATAACAACTGTGTTTTTGAAATTAACTGTAAATCTGTATGTCATGGTACTGTAAACTGTATAATCATGGTATTCTGTAATTGCTATGAAACATATCCACTGTCTGTATATTCTGTAAAAAATAACTTTGAAAAATACTGTAAAACATGTTTCTGTACTATATCTATATTTTCAAGCAACACAGTAATTTAAAACATATTATTCATAATTGATAAATTGTATAAAATTCAGCTGTGAATAATAACCTGGTAAAAATATACATTTCATACTGAAAATCATTCTAGAACTACCTATCATAGCATATTTCCCTTACCTTATCTCTGAAAATTCATTACTGTACTCTGACCTTATATCCGTAGGGTTCTCCACTCAACACCCTGAAAACAACATTCTCAGAACAAAATATTACTATTTCTACGTCTACAGTATTTCCTACAACTGCTGGAAAGTCAAATTTCAACAAAAAGGCCTTACCTTGAATCTGGGATAAAATTCAACTTCGTCCCACCGACAATTCGTTCCAACAGACTTGGAGAGAACTTCCCAGGAGCGTCGTGGTGGCCTCGGATCATCGATCTAGTGACTAACGGGGCGCAAATCTAAGAGAGAGGAGGGAGAGACCATAGAGAGAGGAGAGAGAGAGAGTTCTTGTGAATTTTCTGCGTAAAAATCCGAGTTTTAGCTATTTATAGAGTTGAATTCGTCTACGAGACACGTGACCTCGTCGATGACTCCTGTAGAAAGTTTGTCAACGAACCTGCACCCTCGTTGACAAATTTCAGACTTCCAAGAATCCTCTTTCGGTATCTTCTCGTCAAAGAAACTTGTCTTCATCGACGAGGCCCTCTTATACCCTCATCGAAAAATCCGCTGTGTTCGTCAATGAGGACCTGATAAATTTTCTTGGGTCATTACATCCCAAAGTGCAACGTCATTGACGAATGCGAAGCGTTCATCGACAAAGTCGGCTACCTTCTTCTGTTACTGTTTCCATTTCCCTCCCTCTTTATTATTTAATACCATTATTCTTCGGGTCGTTACAGTTTGCACCCTCCTCATCCACCCCAACATTCTTATATTCTCCTACTTTGTATTCATATGATGGGAACACATCACCTTTCAATGATTTGACATTGCTTTATGTAAGCCCGTAACACTATCTCAATTTGTCACTCCAAGAATTGCTGATATGTTTAGAGAGATAGGATGGCAAGATTTTCTTTTTTTTATTTGAGAATATAAGCTCCACTCTCATTCGGGAGTTCTATAAAAACATAAAGATTCATAAGGATAAACAATATTTTTTCTATAAGGCTCAAAACCAGTTTCCTTTGTTGTAATAATGAGTTCATTTGTAACTTACTTCATATTGAAAACTTTGGCATTTGTTATTATAAACCTACCATTGACGGATTTGTTGATCATTTTTCTACTCATGATTTGGTCAATGTGAATATAAATCATATAAATAAGGCGATCCAAATACCTCCTAAATACCGTATCACAACCCTCATCATTGCCGACAACATCATCCTTTGAGGTGCCCACATCCACACTTTCACTAGATTTCAACTTGACATCTTACATGCCTTTATCCATGACATCCAACTTAATCTTGGTCATATCATTCTAAGTTATATAATAGATACTTTTGAGTCCTCTTCCTCTGGGTCAACTTATTGTTTTCCATATGGGATGTTGCTTACTAGCATCTTCCGTTATTTTGGGATCCTTGAGGATGACTATTTTGCTTCTAAACCCAGTGGCCTTGATTGTTCTACTCTTGACCACATGCATCTTGATTGTCTTGTATCTTAGCCCGACTCTAGGAATGAAGAAGGAGAAGGAGATAGCTCAGATGATAGTGAGTCGATCACCTGAGTTGATTTGGAAGATCTTGAAGACCACATTGAGGAACTAAATATAGAACTACAATTTATGAGAGGATAATTTTACTTATTTTAATAGCATATGACATGGCAGATGGATTAGATGTGCTTCAATCATCAATATCACTTTTAGTAGATGATGTAGTTCCTTACACACTAGTATCCGCCTCCTCCATTGCCTTTTATATGATTAACTTGATTGACTTGTTGTATTTGGTTTGTCTTGAATTTGTATAAGCACTCTAGATATGTATGTATTGTTGATTCGATATTTATGAACTCTTTTGATGGATTTTGTGTCATTTGGACACATCTATGCTATGTTGTTTGTATTTGACTCCATGAACATGATTTAAGTTTTGGCTATTGGCTATGCATTTGTCTTTTAGTAAAAACCTTGGGTTTATTTTGAACTTGGTTGTATATCTATGGGTGGTATATGTTTTGGTAAACACTTTTGAATTTTGTTGGCTTTATTAATATGATTTTTAGATATTATGATTACAAACTTGATGATTATGATTGAAATTTCGTGTTACAAGGATGCCTATGATTTGTGATGAAAATAGGAATTATGAAATTTGATGGATGGATGATTTATGGAAATGATTTTACAATTGTAGAACTTTATTGTGGATTGATACTTGTATGGAAATATGATTAGTTGCAATGCTGAAATGAAGATGTTGATATAGAGATATGTGTAAAACTTGATGAATGTAAATGGATTATTGAGAATTTTAAGCTAAAATTTTCTCAAAATTTTGGCAAGTTGGGCATGCATTTGTTTAGGGGGAGCATTCTCACTTGAATACCATGTGATTGAACCTTTTGAACATGATTATTTAAGATTTTTCATATCATTGAAAATGTTCATTTTGAGAACTTTCTTGAACATATTGAATATCTTAACATTAGGAAGGATTCTTAACATTTATGTGCTTATTTTTTTTTTGGCATAAATGAATACATTATGGGAAAGAATTATGTTGGTAATATTAAATTTCTTGAGCAGAATGAATATCTTTTGAAAAATTTAGCATTTTGAAATGATCATTTTGAATATCTTGTGAAAGATAGTTGTCATTGAGCATAATTGGCTATCTCTTTTTGAAAATATGATCTTAATATGAGCATATTGTTGAATATCTTGTAGAAATTGTTACTGTGAAAGCGCACCAATTTTTTTTTAATGATTTTAATTATTGTGAAAATTGAATGTCTTGATAATCATAGTCTTTATTGAAGAGTGAAAACATAAAAATATGAATTTTTTTGGGGAAAATAAAACACTTTGGTTCAAACTTGATTTTCAAGTGATGGCCTATATATCTTGTGGAAATTGTTAGTGTTGCTTTATTTAATGTTGACCTTACAAGGCTTGACATCCTATTTTGATGCTAACAAACAAGTGAAACTTAACATATTTTTTGAGTAATGATATTTTAGGACATAAGAAAGAGAATGTCCTAAAAGCTTATACTTCAAAGAAGGATGATCATATGAAGCTTAAAGCATGAATTTCAAGATGATATCTTAAAACTTGAAGTATATGAGAGAGAGTTTGAAAGTAAATCAAAGCTTGAAAGTAAAGCAAAAGAAAGCTCAAAGAAAAGACAAACATGAAGACTCAAAGCGCTAAGAATGTTTAAAGTCTTAGAAGTATTTATGCAAGTGCTTCATATTTTAAATATCTTTTTGAAATATTGTTGAAGCTCTTTTAGGATTGAATATGGACTTAGAGACCTACTTTTAAAAATTCCCGGAAAATGTTTTATGAAAGATCAAAGCAAGAGAGAAAAATTAATTTTGAAAACAAAAAATGAAAATGAAAGATTTTTCAGAAAGTGGACTAGTCAGCTGACTGACCAGAAAACACTGAGATTGGCCAGCTGACTCACAAAACAATCAGAATGAATAACTGTCCAGCCGATTGACAGTTTGCACTGAAATCAGTCAGCCAACTGACACACCCAGCCGACTGACTATTTTTGAACTGTGTCAAGCCACCCGATTGACATTTAATTGGGTTAAATTCTGAACAGACAAAAGGGTGTCAATTGCTTGTCCAGCCGACTGACCCTATGAAAATTGCTTACCCAGTTGCCTGTCCAGCCAACTGACTCTACGGGAATTTGAATTTTTGAACAGAAAATTTCTAAAAATCAGTTTTTTCAAATATGAACGTTATAAAAACTTGGTAGACACTCCAAACAATGTGGGGAACAAGGAAACTCTTCCTAAAACTCTATAAATACATGGTTTTACAAATCAAATAATATCAAGAGCCAAGGAATTGAAAAATCTGCTGAAAGCTATCTTGCAAATCGGTTGTTCTCTCTTGCTAAAATATTTGCCTAGTTGATATTGCTGAATTTCTAAAAGAACTGATCTTCCTAATCTATTCCTACTGCTAATCCTCATCTAAGAAGAATATTAGTGATCTCTACACTTGAGCTTCAATTCTATTTCATATTGGTATTTAATTTGTTGAAGTGCATAGTGGTGAAGTTGTACTAATCTACTCCGTTTAAGAGTGTTCTTGTATGCAGCTACTCTTTTGTATTCTTGCAGTGTTCTTGGATGATTCAAGGTGTTTGGATCTTTGGCTAAGCGTGGGGATATCGCTTAAAAAGGCAGGCTCTAGCCTAATTGAAGGAGTGACCGAGTGAGGGGATATCACTTGGAGAGGCGGGTTCTAGCCTACTAAAAGAGTGTGTAAACGGTGTTGTTTCGCCCAGTAAAGGACTGGTTTTAGTGAATCCTTTGGTGGTTTTCCAAAGGCGAGGACGTAGGCTAAGTATAAGCTGAACCTCGTAAAAACCGTGGTCTCACTCTCTCTTTCCCTTGCTCTTTATTTTCAGTACATATAAACTGCGTGGATGATTTAATTTATTAAATCATATATACTACGTAAATTTGGAAATTAAGTAAACTTAAAGTCTAATTTTGATTTGGGTTGTCGAAACCAAAAGGGAGTACGTTTGTTAATCCATACTTTGCGAAAACCATAAGGGAGTATGTTAATTGGTTAACACCCAAAGATAAATTAACTAAGAGTTTATTTAAATTCTAAATTTTGGGAAGAGTGTGGATGTTTTGTTAAAAATCATTTTGAGAAAGCAAATTCATTGCCACAGGGGCTTGATTCAAAATTTCATATATATAGGGCTGCAAACAAATAAAAACTGAGTTTTATATCTTAGTTTGGATATTGTGGTTGATTGGAAAATTAATTGGCTTGGTTGATTGATTGGTTACTTGATTGTTTAAATACTTGTGTTGTGAATGTGAATTGAATTTTGTTTTAATTATTCATTGTGTATTTCATAAACTAACAAGAAGTCAAGAATTAGTTAAAAAGAATTAAAAGAAAATTTTTAAATCCAATTCACCCCCACTCTTAAGACTACACCTTAGTTTTAATTGGCATCAGAGCGGGGTTATAGCAAATCTTAATTAGTAGCTACACAAAGATCGTAGTGGCAGACTTATGTGTAGCTCCCTTTGGAGAAAGACAATCCTCAACTAGGCCACCCATTTTTGTGATTTAAATTATACATTTTGGAAACAAAGAATGAGAATATATCTTCAAACTATGAATTGGAAAGCTTGGGAGGTTGTCATGGATGGTGATCTAATTCCTACCAAACTAGAAGATGGAAAATGAGTCCCTAAGGAGAAAAAGGACATGACTGAAATAGATCACAAGATGTTACAAGAAAATTCCAGTGCTATGAATGCTTTATATTGTGCTCTAGACATGAATGAATTCAATAGGGTCATGACTTGCAAATCAGCCAAGGAGATTTGGGATAAATTAGAAGTTACTTGTGAATGAACCATTGATGTAAGAGATAATAGAATTGACATGCTCACAAGCGAGTATGAAGCTTTCAAAATGAACCCGGATGAATCAATTACAAGTATGTACACAAGGTTCACACATATAATTAACTCACTCAATACTTTAGGAAAAACATACACTACTTATGAAATGATTAGGAAAACTCTTAGAGGTCTTCCACCCATATGGGAATCAAAAGCTACTGCAATAACCGAAGGAAGAAATTTGAAAAATACATCCTTAGATGAATTAATAGGTTCTCTCCTCACATATGAAATGTCAATGAATGAAAAGAATGGAAAAACTAAAGCCTGGGATTCTATAGCTTTTAAAACTTCAAACAAAAACTCTAGTGATGAGGAAAAAGATGAAATGGATGAAGATGAATTAGCCTATATATCCAAGAAGCTAGCAAGAATTCTTAGAAGAAAGAACAAGTTCAAAAGAAGAATCCAAAACTCCGAATTAGATAAAGAAGAAACCAATTTAAAGAAATCAAAGAATAAAATTCCCACATGTTATAATGGCAAAAAGGATGGACACATAAAATCGGAATGTTCACTACTTAAGAAAGATTCTAAAAAGAAAAAGAAAAAGGCAATGAAAGCCACTACTTGGGATAGTACAAGTAGTTCGGAATGTGAATCAAGTGACTAAGAGGTTGGTTACACTTGCTTTATAGCTTGGTACGATGAGAGAAGCTGTTCATCCAAATCCTTTAATAATTCTTGTAGTGATTCATCAAATGAATATGATGATGAGTGTATGCCATCTTATGAAGAATTACAAAATGATTTATTCAAAGTGCATAAGATGCTAATCAAAGTAACTAAACAAAACACATCATTGAAAAACAAGAATGATGGAGTGATGAAAGAATTAGAATCAATTAAGCTTGTTGAAAACGATAAAAATTAAAAAATTTAGAAAATCGAGAATAAGTATGAAGCTGTGATAAATGAATTAGAGTATGAAAATCTTTCTGAAAAAGAAAAAGAATTGAAAATCAAGAATTTAGAGAGCAAGAATGAAAAATTGATGAAGGAAGTAGAAGGCTTGAGATCCCAATCCTTAATGGAAAATGAGAAAGACTTATATATTTTTGAATTAGAGGATAAAATTACTAAGATGTCTAAAAACCAAGAAAAGGGTAAAAATATAGAAAATTCAAAAATTAATGATCTTAAAAAGAAATTGAGGATTAAGCCAAAATCATTTATAACTTCACTAAAGGAAAAGAAAATTTTGACAAAATGATTGACTTACAAAAAATGTCTCTAAATAAAGAAGGCATAGGGTTGAATGGAATTGAAAATAAAAGGAAAAAAAAATCTTTACATGAGATACTTTATAGAAGCATCAAAAGACTATACTAGCACCTCCTCAAATGCCTACACTCACACCACATGCTATCTATGTAAAAAGAAAGGACATATAAAGTTTGAATGTCCATTTAAGAGAAAGGGCGTGAAAACCAAACAAGTATGGAACGTAAAAGAAACATCCTTTTCATCAGGACCCAAGAAAGCATGGGTACCTAAATAAAAAGCCTCGTATGAAAAATCTCAAAGAAGAGTTGGCCATACAAGCCTTAAACTAGAAAGCATTAAGATACATAAAGTTTGAATATGTTGGTCTTACAAGGCTTAACATTTTGTTTTGACGCTAATAAACAAGTAGAACTTAACATGCTTTGTTTAAGTGATGTATTTTCATGACTAAGAGATGAATGCAAGGTTAAAAAATTCATGAAAGCTTATATTTTAAAGAAGGATGATTTATATCAAGCTTGAAGCATGAATTCAAAAATGGATTTAAAGATAAAGCTTGAAGATCATCAGAGTATGAGGATCAAAGAGAACTTGATGAAAGCTTAAAGAAAGATGAAGCAAGCATAAAGACCTCAAGGAATTCAAGAATTGAAAATTTGAAAGAGTCTATAGGAAATTTCATGTAAGTACTTCAAATAATTTCAATATGGATACATGAAACTCTTAGATTAATTTATTGGACCCAAATATCTTTTAACATACTTGGAAAATATTTTTATAAGGTCAAAAATTATTTCAAAAAGGTTAGAATTATTTTTGGAATGAAAAGCATAAAAAAGAGGATTTTCAAAATGCTGTTAATTTTTCTACATTTACATTGAGGTGTATTTTTATCTATAAAAAACTCTTCTTTATTTTAAAAAAGTGTTCAACATGAAAGTTGTAGTATTTTCTCTTAGCTTTCATTTGACACCAAGATCATCAAATTTAGAATTACACAAAAAAGTTATGACCGAAAAATAGAAGGGTGCTCGAAGCTGACAGCAACCAGTAGATTGCTTGAACCAAGACAGGCGCCTGGGTGCGCCTAGGTGGTCAAGCCAGGCGACTGGCTGTGTCCTGACAGGCGACTGTCACCTTACTGCCCCTGCTGCTCCTTTAAAAATAACATGGCAGGCAACTACCAAATTGGGGCAGGCAACTGCCACGAACAGAACTTAAAAAAAAAAAAAAAAACTCAATGGAAACATTTTTTAAATGGTTTGCTTGGGGCTCAAACTTTGTGAAAAGTTGGGGGATACTTCAAGTCACTTGGGAACCAAGTTACACTCCTTTTAAAAGCCTATAAATAAGCCTCAAAGATCATTGAATCAATACACCAAGAATTCAAATTCAGCAAAAATTCAAAATCTCTCTCAATTGCTCTCAAATTCTCAAGGCTCTCTTTTGCTCTCAACTTGCACGAATTCAATTGAGTTTTTGTTGATCTTATTCCACCAGAATTGTGCCACAAACTCTAAATCTTTCAATCATTGAAAGAGTTAATCGGTGATATATTTCATTGAGCAGCTTCAAGTTAATTTCCATATTGTTATTTACTTTGAAGTATATTATAGTTCTGAATTGTTGTACTAATAAGCTCTTTTAAGAGCAAATTCTTTGTACACAAATATTTGATTTGTATCTTGTAGATTGACGATTCCAAGGGTTTTTTGGATCGTTGTCTAAGCAAGGGGATCTTGCTTAGAGAGGCGGGCTCTAACCTAGTTAAGGAGTGACCGAATGAGGGGACAACGTTTGGAGAAGGCGGGCTCTAGTCTTAACCGAGGAGTGTTGTAAAGGTATTGTTCCGCCCGTTAAAGGAATAGGTTTAGTGAATCCTTTGGTGGTTTTCCAAAGGTGAGGATGTAGGCTGGGTATAAGCCGAACCTCGTAAAAATCTCTGTCTCACTCTCTTTTTTCTTTACTCTTTATTTTCAAGCATATTTAAATTACGTGGATGGTTTAATTGGTAATCATATATACTACGTATATTTGGAATCAAGTAAACTTAAAGTCTAATTTTTACTTGGGTTGCAGAAACCGAAAGGGAGTACGTTGGTTAAACTATACTTTGTGGAAATCATACGGGAGTACGTTATTTGGTTAACACCCAAAGATAAATTAACCAAGAGTTTATTTGAATTTTGAATTTTGGGAAGAGTGTGAATGTTTTGTTGAAAATCATATTGAAGAAGAAAATCCATATCAGCAAGCATAAATTATTATTCACTACAGGGCTTGGTTCAAATTTGTATTCATAGGGCTTATATAAACAAACAACCATATTAAGTTCTTACATTACACAAAGCGCTGTATATTTTAATCTTTGTTTTGTTGTTTGCTTTCAAATTGTGAATGATTGGTTTGGTTGAATGATTACTTGGATGTTTACATAGTTGTATTGTTGATTGTATAAAAGAAATTAAGTTCTTGTTTATTTGGTAAAACAACAAGAAAACAAGAATTCGTTAAAAAGGACTTAAAAGAAGTTTAAGGATTATTGAAGGGAATTAAAAGAAAATTTTAAAATCCAATTCACCCCCCTCTTGGGACTACACCTTACTTTTCAATTGGTATCAGAGCAGGGTTATAACAAATCTTAATTAGTAGCTATAAAAAGATCTAAATGGCTCAATTAGGCGTAGCTCCCTTTGGAGAGGGACAATCTTCAACTAGGCCACCAATCTTTTGTGGTTTGAACTATACATTCAAGAAAAAAGAGAATGCAAATATATCTTCAAACTATGAATTGGAAAGCATGGGAGGTTGTCATGGAAGGTGACCAAATTCCCACTAAGATAGTTGATGGAAAACAAGTTCCTAAGGTGAAAATTGATATGACAGACTTAGACTATAAGATGCTGCAAGTAAATTCTAGTGTCATGAATGCTCTATATTGTGCTCTAGATGCCAATTAATTTAATAGAATAATGGCTTGCAAATTAGCTAAGGAGATATAGGGCAAATTAGAAGTAACATATGAAGGCACTATAGATGTTAGGGATAATAGGATCGATATGCTTACAAGTGAATATGAAGCGTTTAAAATGAACCCGGATGAATCCATAACTAATATGTTTACTAGGTTAACTCACATAATGAATTCCCTAAATGCACTAGGAAAAACCTACACTACTTATGAGATGATAAGGAAAATTCTTAGAGGGCTGCCACCTAAATGGGAACCAAAAGCCACATCCATAACGGAAGGAAGAAATTTGAAAACCACTTCCTTAGATGAGCTTATAGGTTCTTTACTCACATATGAAATGGCAATGAATGAAAAGAGTGGTAAAACCAAATCCCAAGACACAATAGTCTTCAAAGCCTCAAAAGAGAACTCAAGTAGTGAAGAAGAAATGGATGAAGATGAAGTAGCCTTTGTAACGCCCCGAACCCTTAAACCCGAGTCCGACGCGTTATACTTGATAAAATCCTTAATCAACATATACACAGTGGAAAACATAAATATAATCTCCATATAATATAAAAACCATAATCACCAATACCATACTTTACTACCCCTATATAACATCCATTCTATCCATCCAACACTTGCATTTCCATAATTACATATATCTCCAAAACATTTCAGTATGTTCACAAACATTCTTTTCTCCACAGACTTAAAACATAAAGACATAAAACATAAATATTTACATTCCCCAAAATTAACATAGAAATATACCATTTTCTTTTTCTATTTCTCAATAATGCTATAAAAACCTTGAGCTCTCAAAGCTCGATCTCGAGGAAATCCTGAAAAAAGATAAATTCATATTCGGGTGAGACACATCTTAGTAAGGGAAGAAACAATATATTAAAACAGTATGTGGCCAACATGAGTTTATAATCAACATAATATTTAACATTTACAAATCTTTAACATAATTTCTAAAATCATTTTTTGATCCTATTCAAACACATGCAAGATATTTTACCCATGAGATTACCCAAGGATAGGGGTGATTACCCGCCGATACAAGTAGCACCCCTCTGCTCTAATACATTTGGTAACCCAAAGGTCACAGCTAAAGCATACTAGGGCACTCACCTTACTCAGTAAGCCCTCAAGTGATAAATTGGTCTCGTACTCACATGGTTCATACAAAAGTTTACCGACGAAGGCTCCCAAGAATAGGGAAATCTACTTGCCCATACAAGTAGTTTCTCTCTGCCCTAGCATGTTATGCAACCTACTGCTATATCTGATACAACTAGGGCACTCGCCTTTCTCAGCAAGCCCTCGGCGAAGAGTTTGCCTCGCCCAAACGTAACATGTTCTACTAGCATAAATACTGCTAATACCATAATACATTATTCTTTCTATCATTGTTTAACCATTCACCTATGTTCATGTTCATAACTTTAACATTTCATTTCATTTCACTTTAAGTGACTCTTTCATATTTCACATTTCACATTTCATTTCCATTTCATTCATTTTCCATTTCATTTTCATTTCATACTCATTTTTATTTTAATTCATAAATACTCGTCATCTTTTCAGCCATGGTTGGTTAGCTTTGGCATCCTTTCAGCCGTGGTCAGCATCTTTTCAGCGGTGGTTGGTTAGCTTCGGCATCCTTTCAGTTGTGGTTGGCATCTTTTCAGCCGTGGTTGGTTAGCTTCGGTATCCTTTCAGCCGTGGTCGGCATCTTTTCAGCCGTGGTTGGTTAGCTTCGGCATCCTTTCAGCCATGGTCGGCATCTTTTTAGCCGTGATTGGTTAGCTTCGGCATCCTTTCAGCCGTGGTCGGCATCTTTTTAGCCGTGATTGGTTAGTTTCGGCATCCTTTCAGCCGTGGTCAGCATCTTTTCAGCCGTGATTGGTTAGCTTTGGCATCCTTTCAGCCGTGGTCGACATCTTTTCAGCCGTGGTTGGTTAGCTTCGGGATCCTTTCAGCCGTGGTTGTTTCCATGATTGTATTAACACTCACATGCAGCATATTTCATATATCATTTTCTTACTCATTTCATTTTTTGTATATCTTGCATCTCGTATATATAACATAATTCCACACAAAATTCTATTTTACTCATGCCACACAATTTAGCAGTAAAATTCATACACATATATTTCTTATAAAATAAGCCAACCTACATTTAACATTTATATTCTAAAAATATACCTTTCATTTCTTACATAATTATCCTGAAAATATTTTTCCACTTTCATCAGTTCATTTTCACATATACATATCTAATAAACAACCCTAAACTCGAAAAAATATAATTTAAACAGTTGTCATTTTAAACTCATACCGAAACATATATACGTACTTATAACACAATTTATTTTTCATTAAATTTATAAAATTTCTGATTTAATATATATTTCTCCCCTTACTTGATTTCTTGCACTACGCCAATAGGGATCCCAAAAAGATGCTTGCGGCTCTCACCCGGATCCTGAAATTACATTCCTAATTCCAATAAATTATTCCTCAATAAAATACTATTTAAAAATTTCCTAGGGGCATAATTTCCAAATAAATAGTAATACCCGCAAATATACCCAATTTGCCAAAATTTTCAAATCCCACTCTTGCTTTGGAGTGGGGCCTAAAAAACCCCAATTGGAAATTTACCTATGCCAAAATGACGACAACCGTGATTAGGACCACGTGGTGGTATCCGATCGTCGATTTAACAGCATATTTAAAGAGAAATTAGAAAAATGGGAAAAAATTACCTTTCCCCAGGAGCAGTGCCTAAGTCGTTCCCACGACAAATATACTCCAATAGAAATGTCGACAGCAAAATCAGGAATCCAATGACACCTTCCATTTCCCGATCCGCTACAAATCTACTGAGAGAGAGAGAGAGAGAGAGACGAAGCGAGCTGAGGCTTGCAGAAGAAATTTTAGGGGGGGGGGGTTGGCCGCCTCTGTGTTCTTAAAAAAAATTGACTTCTTCTTCTTCTTCAGTTACTTTATATATATATATATTTCTCTTATTTCAATTAGTTTTTTTTTTTAAATCCAATGTAATAATGTTTAATTTAATAACTAATTATTTAATTAATCTTAATTTAATTTAATTTAATTTCTTTAATTTTTTTTTCTTTTTCCCACGCCATTTCTTTTATCTATTTATTTGTTATTTTATCTATTTTTTTTATTATTTGAATCCTTTTAATTTTTCGGGTCTTTGCAGTCTTTATATCTAAAAAGCTAGCAAGGATACTAAGAAGGAGAAACAAATTCAAAAGAAGAAATCAAAACTCTGAATCAGAAGAAGAAGATATTAGCACTAAGACATCAAAGAATAAAACTCCCACGTGTTATAATTGCTACAAAGTTGGACATATTAAACCAGAATGTCTACTACTACTAAAGAAAGAATCTAAGAAGAAAAAGAAAAAGGTCATGAAAGTCACTACTTGGGACATGATGAGTATAAGTAGTTCAGAGAATGAATCAAGTGACCAAGAGGTTGCTTATACGTGCTTTGTGGCTTGGGACAATGAGGAAAGCTCCTCATCTAAATCTTTAAATAATTCTTGTAGTGATGAATTCGATGATGAGAGCATGCCATCTTACGAAGAACTCCAAAATGATTTATTCAAAGTTCATAAGATGCTAATTAAAGTAACTAAACAAAATACTTCATTGAAAAATATAAATGAAGGAATAATGAAAGAGTTAGGATTCCTTAAGGCTGCAAAAAAAGAGAAAGGATTCTAAAATCAAGAAAATAGAAGTAAGAATGAAACTATGACAAAGGAGTTAGAAGGTAAAAATCTTGCTGAAAATGAAAAAGATTTTAAAATTAAAGAATTAAAAAGTAAGAATGAAAAGATGATAGAAAACCTTCGATCCCTATCCTCTATAGAATATAAGAAATATATATATATATATATATATATATATATATTTCTGAATTAGAGGATAAGATAAGACAACTATTTCTAAAATTAGAAAAATCACTAAAGAAGGTTGACAACAAGAAAGAGATAGAGTTAAATGATCTCAAAAATCAAATTAAAGATAAAGAAAAGATCATTTATAACTTTACAAAAGGAAAAACAAACTTTGACAAAATGGTAAGGTCCCAAAGAATGTCTCTAAACAAAAAAGGCATTATATTTAATGGAATTGAAAATAAAAAAAAAAGAATCTTTACATGGGTTATTTCTCAAAAGCCTCCAAAGATAATGCAAGTACATCCCTTAGTGCTTACACTAACACCATATGTTATCAAGGTAAGAAAAAGGGGCATATAAAGTTTGAATGTCCATTTAAGAGAAAAGGCGTGAAAACTAAACAAATATGGAGAGTTAAAGAAACATCCTTTATGAAACCAATCGGACCCAAGAAAATATGGGTACCGAGATGATAGACTAGTTCATAAATGAAAAACTATATGGATTAATTCATTCCCTTCAAAAGTTGAGAAAGTAACTTAATTCATTATCAACAAACAAACTAGATAAAATAAAATAAAAAAAATTAAAGAAGAGTTTAAGATAAGTTTGAGAATGAATGAATATATAAGATGCTATATGCTTACATGCCTATATGATATGCTACATGATATGCTTGACTTATATTGAAAATTTATAGTTCACTATGTTGAAAATTTGAGCATGAGATTATTGAGTATAAGTATGAATTTTGATATGAGATTAATTCTTGATCATGCATTTGTTGACCTTATAGGTCACGCCTTAGTTTTGATAATGACAAATACTCTTGTATTTAATGAATATCTAGTTCATGTGTAGGTCCATATTAGCAGATTATTAATGGCACGTGAAAGATCAAAGCTTGAAGACAAATTCATACTTTTGATTGTAATATTTTTGTAGTGAAATTTGTCTGTAACAGTAATTAGGGTATTCGGTTTGTAATAAGCACACACATCACATGTATGATTTATTTTGTAAGCTCAAACAAAATCATAATGCAAAATGACCTTAGCATGACCTTAGGGTATACCCTACACCGGACTTTTTTGGTGTCTTCAAATTGGACCCCAAGTGACCATAGGACACACACATTTACACATATGTTTGTTAGGCACTTGAATATGGCTTGTTTGTTTCGAAGCGGGACCGAAATGCACATATGGTGCACTTTCGGTCGACTAGCCAAGCTAGTTCATTTTGGCCTGGTCGAACGAAACCTCCCTGGGTCAACTGATTGACTAAGGCCCTGGTCGACCAAACCAGAAGAGTTCAAAAATTCCCGGTCGACTGAAACCCTTCTTGGTCAACATTTTGACCTCCTGGTCGACCGAACCAAGTAATTCAAAAAGCCCTAGTCAACCGAAACCTCCCTGGGTCAAAAGTTTGACCATCTGGTCGACCAACTACCTTTGTACTCCAACTACCTGGTCGACTGGAGGGCCCTCAAGAGAATTCCCAGCGGTCTGGTCGACTGAACCAGCCAGTTCAAAATGGGCTGGTAGACCGAATCTCGGAAAATTGAGAAATCACCCTCTCCTGGTCAACCGAGCCTTCAATTCAAAAGTCTCCTGGTCGACCGAATCATATGGGACTTGGTCGACCAAAACATTTCTGGTCGACCAGACCTCTTGGGTTGCCATCATTTTTACCACGGGTTAAATATTTTAAACAGGGTTAAAATGGTTTAAATGTCATTAATCTTTTCTAACAATCCCTAATAGGTCCCCAAGGGTCAAATATTTTGGTGTGTCTATATATACTCTTTTATTTGGGAGAATTAAGGAGTGATTATCAAAAACCAAAATCAAAATTTCTCTCTCAAGCTAAATATTTCCCATTGTTCATACTCTTCCAAAAATCCACTCAAGCTTACCTTCTTCATCTATCTACATTATTTGTAAGTGTATTGAGTGTTATTGCTTAGAAGGTTTGCTCTCTCATTTGTTGTGTATTTGAATCGATTTTTCCTTGAGAGCATAACCTAAGTATTCTTAGGAGGCTTTTCTAATAAGCCTACCCTAAGAAGACTTGTGTTAAACTTCCTAGTGTTGCATTCTCATTGCAATAGCTTAGGAGGTTTGCATTTGTTTTTTGTTTGCAAAAATATTTTCAAACCTACTCAAATATCTTCTGAAATCTTTATTGAAATATTTGTGAAAAGATATTTGTGTTTGTTACATTAATCTTTGTGGCAATATTTATTCAAGTATATATCATTTGTTGACTACAAAGATTATCTACTTTGCAATCCAAGCATATACATATTCACGTGATTAAAATACTCTCCTAGTTGATATTCTTAAGGCTTGATACTCTGTGTGAACACGTTTGATTGAATATTTTGAAATATATAGATTATTATTGACACTCTCACGTGCGTACTACATTGATAGAAAATCTATTTGAGAGTTGAACTACTTAGACCACACTGAGCTTACATTTTAAATCATCTGTGGTGTTTGTGTTTGTGTGCATTTGTGGTACAAATCTGCTTTACGTGAAACTATCCATATATTGTACCTTTTAATTGTATATCTGAGAGATTCCAGGCGTGGCCTGAGGGGGCAGTAATCCAGCCCGGTAAGGATTGGTGTAAAGGTTGATGTCAGCCCTATGATAATTTGACCTGGTTTGTATAGGTGTCGCTCCACCCGTTTAAGTAAGTAAGTTAGTGTGATAATCCTTGTACTGGTTAGCCAAGGCGAGGATGTAGGCAGTTGGCCGAACCTTGATAACATATCTGCATGTCACCTTTTATTTACTGCTTTCTGGTGCTTGTGCGATTAATTAAACTACTTCATTTAATTTCTAATATATTTATATTATTCGCATTAGACTGACCATCGGATTGTGAACATACTGCTGTTAGGAGGAATACCTAGGAGTTAAATTTTAAAAATACCAATTCACTCCCCCTCTTGAGATCACGGTAAAGTTATGTGTAAAGACCCGAAAATTTAAAAGGATTAAAATAATTTAGGAAAAAATAAATAAATAAAATAAAAAATAAATAAATAAAAGGAATGACGTGGGAAAAAAATTTAAAAAAAAAAGAAATTAAATTAAATTAAGTAACTAAATTATTAGTTGTTAAATTAAATATTATTGAATTGGATTTAAAAAATAATAATAATTAAAATAATATATATATATATATATATATATATATATATATATATAAAGTAATCTGAAGATAAGAAGATAAGAAGAGAAGAAGAAAGAAGAAGAAATCAGAAGCAGCACGTCCCCCCACCCTCTGCAAAATTCCTGCACCAACCGCAGCCACTTCCATCTCCATCTCTCTTTTTCTCAATTTCTCGATGAATTGGCAGCGGATCGGGAAACAGATGGTGTCGTTGGAATTCTGGTTCTGTTGCCTACATTTCTACTGGAGCAGATTGGTCGTGGGAATGACTTAGGCACTGCTCCTGGGGAAAGGTAATTTTTCCCTATTTTCTTAATTTTGCTTCAAATCTGCTGTTAAATCGGCGAACGGGTACCACCATGTGGTCCTAGTCGTCGTCGTCGTCATTTTGATGTAGGTAATTTTTCAATTAGGATTTTCTAAGCCCTACTCCAAAGCGAAAGTGGGATTTGGAAAATTTGGCAAATTAATTAAATTTGCGGGTATAACTATAAATTAAAAAATTATGACCATAGAAAATATTTAAATAGTACGTTATTTAGAAAAAAATTAAATAGAATTAGGGTTTTTGAATCAGGGCTCGGGTAAGCGCCGCGGGTGTAATTTTGGGCCCTGCAGGCATAATTTAGAAAATTAAGTGGGAGTATTAAATATTAGTTTAAATGTTAATTTGAGATGTGTGGAGCCTAGGAAGGCTAGATGGGTAGTATTTTAGGGAAATGAATTAATTAATTTGGGAAATTTAATAATTTGACTATATTTAAGAGTATATTTATTTATTTATAATTTATGGGTCTAGAAAATATTAAAATAATATTTTATTCAGGATTAATTACATAGGATTAAAATTTTTATTCAGGATCAGGGTGAGCGCCGCAGGTATTTTTCCGGAGTCCCTGTCGGTGTAGTTCAAGAAACAAAGTAAGGGAGAAATTTATATATTAAATTAAGTTTTTCATGAATTAAAAAATGAACATGTGTTATTTATGTATATATGTTTTTTATGTGGTGTTTAAAATGCCAGCCATGAAATTTATGTTTTTTGAGCCTAGGATTGTTGATATAGTTATGTATGTGTGAAAGTAAACAAATGAAAGTGAAACGAATTTTCTAAGGAATTATGTAAGAAATGAAGTGTATTTTGAGCATGTAAATGTTAAATGTGGGTTGGCTTATTTTATAAGAAATATGTATGAATTTTACTCCTAAATTGTGTGGCATGAGAATCTGTGCAAATTATATGTTAAATGTATGAGATGTAGGCTAAGTAAGTAAAACAATGAGAATAAAATATGATATGGACAATGTTACCTGTGTACGTTAAATGCAACCATGTAAATGTAAGACAGCTAAAAAATAGCTATGTTAGTAGATCTAACACACTTTTGGGTAGACTAACTGATGACAGCTAAAAGGAGCTGTGTTAGCAGATCTTGTTTCTACATAGACTAATTGATGATGGCTAAAGACCAGCTGTATTACAAATTAATGAAATGAAATGATATGCAATGAAATGACGATGAAAAGGTAATGAAATGAAATGACAAAGGTAAATGATGTAAATGGGAGAGTCACTTAAAGTGAAACGAAATGCAAAGTTAAGTTATGAATAAGAATGAATGTGCATGAATGTATAATGACATAACATAATGATGTATTATGATAATAGAAGTACGTATGTATGTAGAACATGTTACGATTGGGCGAGGCATACTCTTCTCCTAAGGGCTTGCTGAGTAAGGCGAGTGCACTAGTAGCTTCAGAAGTGGCAGTAGCTGCATAACACACTAGGGCAGAGGGAACCTACTTGTATGGGCGAGTAGGATTCCCTATCCTTAGGGCCTTTGTCGGTAAACTATTGTTGAACTGTGTGAGTACGAGATTAATCTACCACTTGAGGGCTTACTGAGTAAGGTGAGTGTTCCGATATGTTTTAATTGTGACCTTAGGGTTACCTAAGTATCAGAGCAGAGGGGTGCTACTTGTATGGGCGGGTAATCACCCCTATCCTTGGGTAATCTCGTGGGTTAAATATTTGCATGTGATTGTTTAGGTTTAGAAAACGATTTCAATGTTATATGATGATTTGCAAATGAAATAAAAATGATATCTATCTATCTCATGTTGGCCACACGCTGTTTTAATATGTATATTTCTTCCTTTACTGAGATGTGTCTTACCCGAATATGATTACTTCTTTTTCATAACATCCTTAAGGTCGAGCTTAGGGAGCTCGAGGGTATTTAGCATTTTGAGGGACTTAAAAAGAAAGGGTATATTTTCAAAACACTTTGGGGGAATGTAAATATTTATGTTTTAAGTTTTTATGTTTTAATCCTATTAAGAACAGGATGGTTGTGAAAATACTGAAATGCTTTTGGAGATGTATGTATATATGGGAATGCAGGTGTTGGATGAATATTGTGGATTATAGATAGAAATTAGTAAACTCTGGTATTGTGTTATATGGAGATTTTGTTTATGTTTTCCGTTGTGTATGTTATGTTAATCAAGGATTTTATCCGGTATAACGCTCCGAACTCAGGATGAAGGGTTCGGGGCGTTACAAACATGCATGCTATTGATGAATTACATGGATAGACTTACTGTTTTTTATATTGATATCCATGAGCTATGAGAGATATAATGGTTATATTGGTATCCATGAGCTGTGTATAATGTGATAATGACTTTGGTATCTATAAAGTTTTTGGTATCCCTGAATATTTTTGGTATCACATTTTAAAAATTTTAATTGGTATCATAATTTTTTTTTAAAAAAAGAGCTCATTTGGTATCACAATCTAAAAGATCAATTGTTTTTTAAGCATGAGAAGAATAATTATATCTATGAGCATGGTATGACATTGATGATATGAGCATAATGTTGATATTTGATAAATAATGTGAATTAATGTTTTGAAATATAGGATGATGAAAGCAAATTTGATAACAAAACTGAATGTATTGAATTCAGGGGGAGTGCTATGTCATATTGCTTATATTATGATTGTTTCCCTATTAATAAATTCAGAGAATTTTCAATTGGTATCATGAATTAAAATTTCAATTGGTATCAATTTTCAATTGGTATCATGAATTTTTAATAGATATCATGAATTCAATTTTAAGTCGATATCATAAAATCAAAAATTGAAATCTTGAATAGTGTCTAAAAGAAAAAGTTGTTAGTAATGAAATTACAACTCATATACTTGAATGTTATAATACACTACACATACTATATTGAAAAATAATAAATTGAGTGTGTTCATATGTTTGATATGCATGTTTGATGATTTGCTCAACATGTGATTTTACTTGAACTTAATCATTTTGTTTTTTTCCTTTTTGATGGATGTCAAAAGGGGGAGAAGTTTTAAAGCAAAAATTGAGCATAGTATTGCAAATTGCAAAAATTGAGCATGAACATAATATATATTAAAAGGAGAAGTATTTGATAGTGATAAACATGATTGTAAAAGAGGTTTTGAAATTGATATTGATCTTGCAAATATTCTTAAGATAATGCTTATTGAAAGGGAGAGTCTTTTTAAGGCTCACCCAATTTTTGTTTCTTATTTGTCATCATCAAAAAGGGGGAGATTGTTAGCCTTACAAGGCTTAACATTTTGTTTTGATATTAACAAATAAGTAGAACTTAACATGCTTTGTTTAAGTGATGTATTTTAAAGACTTAGTGATGAATGTAAGGTTAAAGAATTCATGAAAGCTTATATTTCAAAGAAGGATGATTTATATCAAGCTTGAAGCATGGATTCAAAAATGGATTTAAAGATAAAGCTTGAAGATCATGAGAGCATGAGGATTAAAGAGAACTTGATGAAAGCTTAAAGAAAGATGAAGCAAGTATAAAGACCTCAAGGAATTCAAGAATTGAAAATTTGAAAGAGTCTATAGGAAATTTCATGTAAGTACTTCAAATAATTTCAATAGGGATACATGAAACTCTTAGGTTAATTTATTGGACCTAAATACCTTTTAACATACTTGGAAAATATTTTTATGAGGTCAAAAATTATTTCAAAAAGGTTAGAATTATTTTTGGAATGAAAAGCATAAAAAAGAGGATTTTCAAAATGCTGTTAATTTTTCTACATCTGCATTGAGGTGTATTTTTATCTATTAAAAACTCTTCTTTATTTTAAAAAAGTATTCAAAATGAAAGTTATAGTATTTTCTCTTAGCTTTCATTTGACACCAAGATCATCAAATTTGGAGTTACACAAAAAAAGTTATGACCGAAAAATAGAAGGGTACTCGAAGCTGATAGCAACCAGTAGACTGCCTGAACTAGGACAGGTGCCTAGGTGGTCAAGCCAGGCGACTGTCACCCTACTGCTCCCGTTGCTCCTTTAAAAATAACATGGCAGGTGACTACCAGATTGGGGCAGGCGACTGCCACGAACAGAATTTAAAAAAAAAAAACTCAATGGAAATATTTTTTAAATGGTTTGCTTGGGGCTCAAACTTTGTGAAAAGTTGGGGGATACTTCAAGTTACTTGGGCACCAAGTTACATACCTTTTAAAGTCTATAAATAAGCCTCAAAGATCATTGAATCAATACACCAAGAATTCAAATTCAGCAAAAATTCAAAATCTCTCTCAATTGCTCTCAAATTCTCAAGGCTCTCTCTTACTCTCAACTTGCACAAATTCAACTGAGTTTTTGTTGATCTTCTTCCACTGGAATTGTACTACAAACTCTAAATATTTCAATCATTGAAAGAGTTAATCGGTGATATACTTCATTGAACTTCAAGTTAATTTCCATATTGTTATTTACTTTGAAGTATATTATAGTTCTGAATTGTTGTACTAATAAGCTCTTTTAGGAGCAAATTCTTTGTACACAAATATTTGATTTGTATCTTGTAGATTGACGATTCCAAGGGTTGTTTAGATCATTTTCTAAGCAAGGGGATCTTACTTAGAGAGGCGGGCTCTAGCCTAGTAAAGGAGTGACTGAACGAGGGGACATCGTTTGGAGAAGGCGGGCTCTAGCCTTAACCAAGGAGTGTTGTAAAGGTATTGTTCTGCCCGTTAAAGGAATAGGTTTAGTGAATCCTTTGGTGGTTTGCCAAAGGCGAGGACTTAGGCTGAGTATAAGCCGAACCTCGTAAAAATCTCCGTCTTACTCTCTTTTTTCTTTACTCTTTATTTTCAAGCATATTTAAATTGCGTGGATGGTTTAATTGGTAATCATACTACATATATTTGGAAATCAAGTAAACTTAAAGTCTAATTTTGATTTGGGTTACGGAAGCAGAAAGGGAGTACGTTAGTTAAACCATACTTTGCGGAAACCATACGGGAGTACGCTATTTGGTTAACACCCAAAGATAAATTAACCAAGAGTTTATTTGAATTTTGAATTTTGGGAAGAGTGTGAATGTTTTGTTGAAAATTATATTGAAGAAGCAAATCCATATCAGCAAGCATAAATTATCATTCACTACAAAGCTTGGTTCAAATTTGTATTCATAGGGCTTATATAAACAAACAACCATATTAAGTTCTTACATTACCCAAAGTGGTGTATATTTTAATCTTGGTTTGGTTGTTTGATTTCAATTTGTGAATGATTGGTTTGGTTGAATGATTACTTGGATGTTTACATAGTTGTGTTGTTGATTGTATAAAAGAAATTAAGTTCTTGTGTATTTGGTAAAACAACAAGAAAACAAGAATTCATTAAAATGGACTTAAAAGAAGTTTAAGGATTATTGAAGGGAATTAAAAAGAAATTTTAAAATCCAATTCACCCCCTTTTTGGGACTACACCTTGCTTTTCAATTGGTATTAGAGCGGGGTTATAGCAAATCTTAATTAGTAGCTATAAAAAGATGTAAATGGCTCAGCTCAGCCGACTGATTGAAAGAAGAATAATAAACAAGTTTTAAATGAAATACTCGAGCAACATAAGAACAATCCAAGCAAAAGTATAGTACAATGCACATGATATGACATACTCTATGCTTATATGAATGCGATATGATACATGCTTATATCCTGAATTTGGTATCTTAAAATCTTTAAAGACAATGAAAATATTGTTAATTTATGGCTCACTATATGTTGAAAATCTGAGCGTAAAGTTATTGAGCATGATTTAGAAACGTAAATTTTGATATGACTTGATTAATTTTTGACCATGTATGCTTATGATGGATCACATGGATAAATGGATAAATTTGCATCTAAATAATTGAGTATTCATGAGCTGTGCATAATGTGACATTAGCATTGATATCTATAAAGTATATTAGTATCCATGAATATGTAAATTGATATTTAAGCATGTCAAGTATAATAATATCCTCGAGTATGTTGAGACATTGATATAATATTGATATTTGATATTTGATATCCCTCAACATATACATGATATGAATCAAATTTTTGAAACTTGGACGATAAATT
The DNA here is from genome assembly GCF_029873635.1 of Malania oleifera. Lineage (NCBI taxonomy): Eukaryota > Viridiplantae > Streptophyta > Magnoliopsida > Santalales > Ximeniaceae > Malania > Malania oleifera. The sequence continues at coordinate 89,278,170 of NC_080417.1, forward strand.
TAGAAAGCATAATTGGTATCAAATATGAATGTATTAAATTCAAGGGGAGTATTGTGACTCATTACTTGATTTTTCCCTAAAATGGGTATCATAAATTATTTTTTTAAATTGGTATCATAATGTTTTCAATTGGTATCATAATAATTTTCAATTGATATCATAATAATTTTTTAATTTGTATCATAATGTTTCAATTAGTATTAAAAATTCAAAAGTTCAATTGGTATTAGAATTAATGAAAATGCTCAAAATATGATTTAATTTTTTTTTATCCTACTCTTTTTGATTGATGTCAAAAGGGGAAGAAGTTTGGAGCAAAAATTGAAAAAAAAATTGAGCTTGATATTGAAAAATGTTGAAATTTTAAACGTAATATGTGTAGCAAAAGAAAGAGAAGTATTTGACAAAGGGGGAGAAGTATTTGACATTGAATGATCTTTTTAAGGCTTAACATGTTGTGATGAGCATGATATAATGATATTGATCTTGATAACACAAATATTGTTAAGTGTGTTGAGATGATGCTTATTGAAAGGGGGAGTCTTTTTAAGGCTTTCTCAAATCTTTGCTCCTTGTTGGCCTTACAAGGTTTAACATCCTATTTTTATGCCAACAAACAAGTGAAACTTAACATATTTGTTGAGTAATGATATTTTAGGGCATAAGAAAGAGAATGTGCTAAAAGCTTATACTTCAAAGAAAGATGATCATATGAAGCTTAAAGAATGGATTTCAAGATGATAACTTAAAGCTTGAAGTATATGAGAGAGAGCTTGAAAGTATATCAAAGCTTGAAAGCAAAGCAAAAGAAAGCTTAAAGAAAAGACAAGCATGAAGACTCAAAGTGCCAAGAATGTTCAAAGTCTTAGAAGTCTTTATGTAAGTGCTTCATATTTTAAATATCTTTTTGAAATATTGTTAAAGCTCTTTTAGGGTTGAAGATGGACTTAGAGACCTACCTTTAAAAAAACCCGAAAAATATTTTATGAAAGATAAAAAAAAGAGAGCAAAACTAATTTTGAAAACGAAAAATGAAAAATGAAAGATTTTTCAAAAAGTGGACTAGTCAGCCAACTGACCAGAAAACACTGAGATTGGCCAGTCGATTGACAAATCAATCAGAATGAATAAATGTCTAGCTGATTGATAGTTTGCACTGAAACTAGTCAGCCGACTGACACGCCCAACTGACTAACCATTTTTGAATTGTGTCGAGCCAACTGACTGACATTTAATTGGGTTAAACTCTGAACAGATAGAAAGGTATTAGCCGCCTGTCCAGCGGACTGATCCTGTGAAAATTGCTTACCCAGTCGCCTGTCCAGCCAACTGGCTCTACGGGAATTTGAATTTTTGAACTTAACGAGAAATTTCTAAAAATAAAATTTTCAAATATGAATGTTATAAGAACTTGGTAGACACTTCAAGAAACGTGGGGAATAAGGAAACTCTTCCTAAAACCTCTCTAAATACATGGTTTTACAAATAAAATAATATCAAGAGCCAAGGAATTGAAAAATCTATTGAAAGTTATCTTGCAAACTAGTTGTTCTCTCTTGCTCAAATATTTGCCTAACTGATATTGCTGAATTTCTGAAAGAGCTAATCTTCCCAATCTATTCCTATTGCTAATCCTCATCTAAGAATAATATTGGTGATCTCTACACTTGAGCTTCAATTCTATTTCATTCTGGTATTTAATTTATTGAAGTGCATAGTGGTGAATTTGTACTAATCTACTCTATTTGAGAGTGTTCTTTTACGTAGCTACTCTTTTGTATTCTTGCAGTATTCTTGGATGATTCAAGGTGTTTGGATCGTTGGCTCAGCATGGGTATCGCTTAGAGAGGCGGGCTTTAGCCTAATTGAAGGAGTGACCGAGTGAGGGGATATCACTTGGAAAGGCAGGCTCTAGCCTACTAAAGGTGTGTGTAAACGGTGTTATTCCACCCTGTAAAGGAACTGGTTTTAGTGAATCCTTTGGTTGTTTTCCAAAGGTGAGGATGTAGGTTGGGTATAAGCCAGACCTCATACAAACCGTGGTCTCACTCTCTCTTTCCCTTGCTCTTTATTTTTAGCACATATAAACTGCATGGATGATTTAATTTCTTAAATCATATATGCTACATAAATTTGGAAATTAAGTAAACTTAAAGTCTAATTTTAATTTGGGTTGTAGAAACCGAAAGGGAGTACATTGGTTAATCCATACTTTGCAGAAATCATAAGGGAGTACGTTAATTGGTTAACACCTAAAGATAAATTAACTAAGAGTTTATTTGAATTATGAATTTTGGGAAAAGTGTGGATGTTTTGTTAAAAATCATTTTGAGAAAGCAAATTCACTACCACAGAGGCTTGATTCAAACTTTCATATATACAGGGCTGCAAACAAATAAAAGCTGAGTTTTATATCTTCGTTTGGATGTTGTGGTTGATTGGAAAATTAAATGGCTTAGTTGATTGATTGGTTACTTGATTGTTTAAATACTTGTGTTGTGAATGTGAATTGAATTTTGTTTTAAGTATTCATTGTGTATTTGATAAATAAAAAAAAAGTCAAGAATTAGTTAAAAAGAATTAAAGAAAATTTTTAAATCCAATTCACCCCCCTCTTGGGACTACACCTTAGTTTTCATTTAACAAAAATCCTAAAGAGGTTCTGAGTGTCTTCAATTAACTATAACTGCTGCTCATGGAGCATCTATTTTCTGTAGGCATTCTTGTTGGTTTGGATTATTTTTTTTGCTTCAAGGATGGTTAGGCGAAATATTCAATAGGATATTAGTGAGTGGAGTTAGTTTCGATACATTCGTGACATATAGGTGGACATGCTAAAGTTGACGGTACCTAAAAACTCCTCCCAACTAAAGATTAGGCACTTATAAGAAAACTTAGAATACATTCCTTGGATATATACTTAGTTTATTTAATAAGTCAAGTGTCCAAACTGGGTATACGAGGTCCAAACTGAGTGGGGTTAGTTCTGACTTGTTCGTGACATTGAGGTGGACGTACTCGAGCTAATGATATCCAAAAACTCCTCCATAGCCGAAAATTAGGTGCTTGGAATGAAACTTAGAATACATGCCTTATACTTAATTGATTTCAGAACTTATGTGTCCAAATTAGGAATACAAGGTCCAAACTGAGTGGAATCAATTTAGACACGTCCGTGACATTGAGGTGGACGTGCCAGAGTTGGCAATACCCAAAAATTCCTCCCTAGCTAAAAATTAAGAGTTTAGAAGCAAACTTAGAATATATGTTTTAGATATATACCTAGTTGATTTCAAAACTTAGGTGTCCAAATTAGGCATACGAGGTTCAAACTGAGTAAGATCAGTTTTGACATGTCCATGACATTGGGATAGACGTGCAAAAGCTAACAGTACCCAAAAATTCCTTCCCAATTGAAAATTAGGCACTTAGAAGAGCAAACTTAGAATAAATGCCTTAGATATATACTTAGTTGATTTCAAAACTCAGGTGACCAAATCAAGCATACAAGATACAAACTAAGTGGGGTTAGTTCTAACACATCCATGACATTAAGGTGGACATGCCGGAGCTGACGGTACCTAAAAACTTCTCCCCAGCTGAAAACTAAGTGCTTAGAAGAAAATGTAGAATACATGTCTTAGATCTATACTTAGTTGATTACTTAACTCAGGTGTCCAAATCGAGCATACGAGGTTCAAACTGAGTCAGGTTAGTTCGACACGTTCGTGACATTGAGGTGGACATGCCAGAGCTGATGATACATAAAAACTCCTCCCCAACTGAAAATTAGGTGCTTAAACGCAAACTTAGAATACATGCCTTTGATATATACTTAGTTGATTTCAAGACTCTGGTATCCAAATCGGGCATACAAGGTCCAAATTGAGTAGGGACAGTTCTGACACGTCCGTGACATTGAGGTGGACATGCCGAAGCTAACAGTGCCCAAAAACTCCTCCCCACCTGAAGGTTAAAATCAATGTTAAAAATGTATTTAATAATTGAAGTTAGATATTTAAAATTGTGTATCATTTTTCATTTAACTATGTAGTAATCATTCTTGATATCAAATCATTTGTAGTTATAGTATTTCAAACTTTTATACTAAATTGTTCTATAATTATTATTTTGTAGGGTATGCGGTCTTTCAAATGACGATGAGGACGACGATGACCACGATGATGATGCTGCAGACTATTTTATGTATTTTTTGTTATGTGGATAGACCATGTATATATGATATTTATGTACATTCTAACACTTTTTATTTATATATATTTTCATTTTATTAACAATTACTGCAATTAATCTATAATTATGGTTCAATATGATGTGCGATGAAATTTAATTACAGGGCTCTCACAGGAATGCGTGATTTTTTTTAAAAAAAAAATTATTAAAAACTTTTAGTGACGATTTTTAAGTTGTCACTAAAATTCTGCTAGTAGTGATGACTCTAGAACTGTCACTAAATGTAAGCCAATAATGATAGTTTTGAAACCATCACTACAAGTTAGAAAATAGTGATGATTTCTAAACCGTCACTAATAGTAAGTTTTTAGTGACGATTTTCAGCCAAAAAATAGTGTCAGTTATTGTAACGGTATTACACTATTAGAAACGGTCCGCCTCTGTCACTAATAGTCAATTATTAGTGACAATTTTTAAAACCGTCACTAATAGTGAGTTGAGATGGTTGTTATAGCTAGCAATCTGTAAGCGTCACAAGTTGTCACTAATAATTAATAGTGATAGTTTTAAACCATAACTAAAAGTCTTTTTATTTTTATTTTTTATTTTTTATTTTTATTTTTGTAGTGTGTATTTGAAATGAACCTAATCGTAATGTACATGAAAAGATAAGAAATTTGGAGGTAATATGAAGAGTTTTTGAAATATCACAAAACCTATAGATGATTAAGTGCCCTAAAGTAAAGTAAAAATCCCTATATATAGTTTTAGTAAGAGGTAATTATTTGCTTAATTTAAACTAGACATCAATTGAGAAAATAAGTTGAAAAAATTGACTATTGAATATATAACTTAAACAAGAGAAATTTAAAATTTTAAACAAAAAAATAAAACAAAATTTGAATAGAAAAAACTGGCAAGTTACTGTTAGAATAGTTGTTTCTTGCAAATCGTTATACAAAACTTATAATTTTTGAATTTTACTGGAGGGAAAATGCTTAAAGTTTAAACCAAATAAGGACATAAGAGTAGTGTACAATTAGGCTCAAGAGCCATGAGTGAGGTGAAGTAGGCTGCATGTATGTTTTATAGGCTTGCTTGAGGCTTGCTCTCTAGTTGACCACTAGAAGATGTCAAGTCTAATAAAGAAGTTTATATAAATGGGAGAGCCTCCCCTTGTTCTACCAATGAGGGACATATGGAAGAAGTCTGCAATAGAATGGGGAGTGAGTTGAGTGTCAATCTCAGGGACTATAGTGGAGTGTTGCACCAATTTTAATATAGTTGACTACACTTTTAACAAAAGGAAAAAGATTGAATTTTGGTTTATTGACTAAACTATGAAAGCAAGCAAATTGAATGAAATTAACTATGAAAGCAAGTCTCTGGTTATGAATCCGGCTTAGGCTGTCGTTTGTGATAACTATGTTCGATCAACTATCCGTATTAGGTTCAATGGTCAATAAATCCACTTGAGTGGCATAGGGTAGCGAGGGTGCACCAATCGTCCGGAGCATGATCGAGAACTGGGGTATACCCTATCCAGCAAACACAGATTCCTCTTTAGAAACTATACCCTATTACACAAAATTGACTGAATCCCTAGCTATTATTTCCTATCCCCTAGGGTTTCATCACAACCAGAGAACTAAATGTGTAAGAAATTAAATGCATGGTATTGAAATTGCAGAAATTAAATGAATGCAATGTAAATGGCAAGTGTTGACCTTATAGGTTGCACCCGGTTTTGATAATGACAAATACTAGTATTTGATTGTCAAGTGTTTGTGCAGGCCTAAATGAATATCCCAAGGAATGACACTTGAAGCAACCAGAATACCTTGAAGACCTTTAATTTGTAATTGTAAATTCAATGTTTGTAATATGGGTCTATAATAGTAACTTAGGATGTGGTCTGTATTTATCTTACCTGCACATCATGCATATAGGATATATGGTAAGCTCAATAAGACCATAGCATGACTCTAGGTACCAACGCTCACACATATCATATAATATATAGGAGTGTTAAATTTATGCCTTAAAATTGAACAAATATTAGGATTTTGAGAGATCTTGGGCGACCAAACCCCTGGAGTTCAAAACTCCTCGAGCGCCCGAACTGTTGACAAGTCAACAGTTGACCAGGGCTCTCGGGCGACTGACCAATAACATGCATACCTTCCACAAGCGCACGAACCCCTTAAAAGGAACAGACCACCAACTCAGGTGACCGACTATTTTAGTTCGAAAAGAACCCCGGGCAACCAAACATATGGATTCGGGCCACTGAATATAGGACCGGGCACCCGAAGTCATGAAGTAATGCTACTGACTTTGATTCGGGTCACTGAACTTGAATCTGGGTGATCGAACTAAATTAAATAATTTTTATTACCGAGTCTTGTCAGGCGACCGAACCTCGATTTAGCCACCCGAACATCGGCGGGTAAAAATTATTTTAACTGCGGTAAAACAGGGTTAATTTGGGCTAATTGTATTTTAACTATTTGAGACTTTTTTAATTATTCCCAACATATCCCAAATGGTTATAATTTTACCCCTGGCTATAAATATGAGTTCATTTGCAAGATTAGATGGCGATTAGCAAATAGATTAGTCAAATATCATCTCTTTTGAAAATACACCTTTTGGCCAAATACTCTCAAATCTCCATTCCTTTGATATATTCTGAGATTTTGTGGACATTTCTAGAGTGCGTATGATTGCAATAGATTGCTAGAAACTCCTATTTGATTGATTGATTGCTATATTTTATTAGAGGGTTTTAACTTAAGTTTATCCCACAGATTTTCATATTATAAATCTTGTGTGGGGATAAACTAAGCAAGCTTAGGGTATTTGCATCTTTATTGCAAGTATCTAATAGCTTGGTTTTTATTGTGCAAAGGTTTTTCAAACAAACAAATATTTTCAAACTAGTATTGTGCATATTTCATTGATGAAAACTCTTTTGAACTAGCTTGATTATCTAATTCGTATCTTTGGAATATTGATTTGCTATTGAAGTACTTTGTTTAGATTTGAAGATATTTCTTGTATTGAACACTCTTGAGCATCATATTGATCATATTGTTTTGAGTGTTGATTGCACAAAATTTGCATCACTGAGCTTACGCTATATCCATATCATTGACGTGTATGTGAATGCACGTATTTGGGTACATATCTACTTTACGTGAAAGTATAATCAATGTACCATATGTTGAGAGAATACTGTTGTATTTTCAGGCGTGGCCTGAGGGGGCGGTAATCTAGTCCAGTAAGGATTGGTTGTAAAGGTTGAGGTAAGCCCTGTGCTAATTGACCTGGTTTGTTTAGATGCCACTCCACCCGTTTAAGTGAGCAATTATAGTGGTAATCCTTATGCTTGTTAGCCAAGGCAGGGACGTAGGCAATTGACCGAACCTTGATAACATTTATACTTGTCACTCTTACTTTACTGCTTTCTAGTGCCTATATTACTAATTAGATTGCTTTATTTAATTACTGGTACATATTACAACTAATTTACATTACTTGCACTAGATTGTCCATAAGGTTGTGAATATACTACTGTTAGGAGATTTACCTAGGGCTTAAATTTTAAAAATACCAATTCACCCCCTCTTTTGGGATCACAGTAAAGCTAAGAATTGGTATCAGAGCCACGTAGCATAGACTAGCTGTTATTTTGTAAAAGATCACATATGACTCATAGCTCTATGACCCTTTTCCCTGAGGGACCATCTTTCACATGACCTCCTATTTTCAATGGTGTTAATTACACCTTCTGGAAATGGAGGATGCACATTTACCTTCAGAATACTGATTGGAAGGTGTGGAGGATTGTCTTTAAGGGAAATTGTGTCCCTATGAAAACTAAGGGGGCAACTAGAGTTCCTAAGACTGAGGATGAATATGATGATGATGATATGAAAGTTGTTAGTCTAAATGCCACTGCTATGAATATTTTGTACTGTAGTCTTAATGTAAATGAATTTAACAGAATTATGACATGTTCTACTACGAAAGAGATATGCGATAAGTTAGAGGTCACATATGAGGGTACTAGAGATGTGAAAGATAGTAGGATAGATATGTTGACCAGTGAGTATGAGGCCTTTAGGATGAATGTAGGTGAATCCATTTAGAGCATGTACACTAGATTTACACACATCATAAACTTACTGCATTCATTAGGAAAAACCTATCCCACATATGAGATGATTAGGAAGATCCTTAGAGGCTTACCTCCTGTTCCAAACGTTAAGGCTACGACCATTGCTGAGGTTAGAGACCTTAGGGCCATGACTCTATAGGAATTGATAGGTTCCCAGATCACTATGAATTATCCATAAATGAGAGGCTTAATGAACATAATAAGGCTAAGAAAGTTACTGCATTAAAAACTTCCACTAACACATCTAGTGAATAGTGTGAATCTGACACTAATCATGATTTGGCCATGCTAACCAGAAAATTTAGCAAATTCTTCAGGAAGAACAAAAAGCCATATAAAAAATATAGGGAGTCTACTATTGAGAAGGGAGAGTCTAGCAAAAGAAAATCAAAATCAAATGCTCCCACGTGTTATAACTATAACAAGGTCGGGCACATCAAACCAGACTGCCCACTACTGAAAAAGGAAGCTAAGAAAAATAAGAAAGCCATGAAGGTTGGGACATCATGGGATAAACTTAGCAGCATCGACTCAGAATCAGACCACAGCGACTCAGAGGTCACTAATCTATGCTTGATGGCACACGATGATGAGGTATCGTCTTCTAGTTCATTATCTTCATATTATTCATCTAATGATTGTGATTCTGATTGCATGCTTATATTTAGAGAGTTACAATTTAAATATATTAGTGTATCTAAATTGTTAGATAAAATGACCAAAGAAAATGATGATTTGAAAAAGAAATGTGAAAATTGGTCAAAATTGTTTGATATTGCAAAAACCTTTTATGCTTCCATTTTAAAAGAAAAAAGATGCTACTATTGTTGAGCTAGAGAGGAAATTAGAGGATAGTTCCAAAATTATTTTAAAATTCACCGAGGGCAAACGCAATTTTGAAAAACTACTTGGTGTTCAAAGAAACTTCTTAAGTAAAGAAGGTCTTGGTTTTAATGGTATTGAAAATGTTAGACGACCTAATTTTTACTTAGGACATTTTATACGTGAGTCAAAGTCTCATATTCCTCCTAAAGATCCTAAGTGTAGAATAAAATGTTTTAAATGTAAACAAATTGGTCATATTCAATTTGATTGTCCACTTAGAAATAAACGTGTTAAAATTAGGAAAGTATGGGTAGTTAAGGGAGATCTGACCACTAACCCTCATCTACCCAACAAAATTTGGGGACCAGCATCAGTTACTTAGTTTATTTTACAGGTATGCTTAAGATTATCCTCCTCCAAGGACCGGTGGTACTTGGATAGTGGGTGCTCATGGCATATAACCGGTGATAAGGGAAAATTCACTTCAATCATTCCCAAGTATGGAGGCTATGTGACATTTGGTGACAATGCAAAAGGATGCATCATCGGGGTAGGTAAGGTTGGTAAGGATTCCTCTCTTACTATTGATAATGTTTTATTGGTTGATGGGCTGAAGCATAATCTACTGAGCATAAGTTAGTTATGTGACATAGGATATAAAGTATCTTTTGAAAATGATAAATGCATAGTAGAAAATAAAACATATCACAAAGTGTTTTTTACTGTCGATCGCCATGAAAATGTTTATACTACTTCTCTTAATAACTTAGTTTTACAACAAGTAACATTCTTTCTGCTGTAAATGAAGTTAGTTGGTTATGACATAGGCGCTTAGGACACGCAAGCATGAATTTATTGTCAAAACTTGTTAGAAAAGAATTGGTAAAAGGCTTACCTAAAATGTCATTTATAAAATATAAAATTTGTGATGCATGTCAAATGGGTAAGCAAACAAAATCTAGTTTTAAGAAAAAGAAATTCATATCTACTACTAGACCACTTGAGATGGTCTACTTAGATTTGTTTGGTCCTAATTATGTGCAAAGTCTAGGTGGTAAATCATATGCTTTTGTAATTGTAGATGACTTCTCTAGATTCACATGGATGTTATTTCTTGCACATAAAAATGAATCATGTGAACAATTTACCAAACTTTGTAGGAGGATTTAAAATGAAAAAGGATATAAGATAACTCATATAAGAAGTGATAGAGGCACAAAATTTTAAAAATGAGGGCATAGAAAATTATTGTGACTTAGAGGGTATTTCACATAACTTCTCTGCACCTAGGAAACCTCAACAAAACGGAGTAGTAGAAAGAAAAAAATAGGTCACTACAAGAAACTGGTAGAACTATGCTGAATGAACATAACTTACCTAAATATTTTTGGGCCGAGGCCATAAATACTGCATGTTATGTTATGAATAGGGTGTTAATTAGACCGTGAATAAATAAAACCTCTTATGAATTATGGAACAACCATAAACCTAATATTTACTATTTTCATGTGTTTGGTTGTAAATACTTTGTGCTTAGGGATAATGAATACTTAGGAAAATTTGACTCTAAATCTGATGAAGGTATTTTCTTAAGTTATGCAAAGCATATAAGGTTTTCAATAAAAGAACATTGACTGTCATTGAATCTATTTATGTTGTGTTTGATGAATCTAATCCATTTTCTAAGAAAGATGATGAAGATGATATTGATATTAGAAAATGCTTAGATAAATTATTTATTGAAAACAATGCAAGTGAAAAACCCATAAGTAAATGAAAAATCATCTGAAGATAATGAAAATTAGGAATTTCCTAGAGATTGGAAATTTATTATAAATCATCCTCTAGATTAAATCATAGGAGAACCATCCCGTGGTGTAGCCATAAGATCCTCCTTGAGAAATCTAGTGAATCATTCTGCTTTCTTATCCCAAGAAGAACCTAAAAATATTAAAGAATCCATAGAGGATGAGTCTTGGGTGATGTCCATGCAAGAAGAACTTAATCAATTTGAAAGAAGTAAAGTGCGGACTCTAGTTCCTAGGCCTAATGATCACACAATTATTGGAACTAAATGGGTGTATAGAAATAAGAAAGATGAGAATGGGGTAGTAACTAGGAATAAGTCTAGACTAGTTGCCCAAAGGTATAATCAGGAGGAGGGAATTGACTTTGATGAAACATATGCTCGTGTTGCTAGGTTAGAAGCCATTCGTATGCTACTTGCTTAAGCCCCTTTCAAAAATTTTAAATTATTTCAAATGGATGTTAAAAGCGCTTTTTCTAAATGGCTATAGCAATGAAGAAGTATATGTAGAACAACTACTCGGTTTTGAAAATCATAAATATCTAGATCATGTTTACAGGTTGTCTAAGGTCTTGTATGGATTGAAACAAGCTCCTAAAGCTTGGTATGAGAGGTTTAGCGGTTTTTTACTAGAAAATGGGTTTACCTGTGGCAAAATTGACACCACACTCTCCATCAAATACAAAAATGATGATATGCTCCTTGTTCAAATTTATGTGGACGATATCATTTTTGGAGAAACTAATGATGAGTTGTGTAATGAGTTTGCCAAGTGCATGCAAAGTGAATTCGAAATGAGCATGATGGGTGAACTTAGCTTCTTTTTAGGGCTACAAATTAAGTAAGCTAAACATGGAACTTTCATATGCCAATCTAAATATATTAGAGACTTGCTAAAGACATTTAATATGGAAGATTGTAAAATTCTTGGTACACTTATGAACTCTTCCATGAAGCTTGATAAAGATGAGCAAGGAATCCCTGTAGACATAAAATTGTATCATGGTATGATTAGGAGTCTCCTATATCTCACTGCTAGTAGACTTGATATTATGTTTATTGTGTGTATGTGTGCTAGGTTTCAGGAATCCCATCTAAAAGCAGTTAAACGAATCCTTAAGTATCTAGTTGGAACTATAGAGTTAGGCTTATGGTACCCTCAGCATACTACCTTTGATATTGTGAGTTATACTGATGCTGACTTTGCCGGTAGTAAAGTTAATAGGAAAAGTACTAGCGACACTTGTCACTATTTAGGACAATCTCTTGTTTCTTGGTTCTCTAAGAAATAGAACTCAGTTGCCTTATCCACAGTCAAAGCAGAATATGTTGTGGCTGGAAGTTGTTGTGCCCAAACTTTTTATATGAAAAAACAACTTATGGATTTTGGATTGCACTATGATACAAGACCAATTAAATGTGATAATATTAGTCCAATAAACATCTCTAAAAATCCTATCTCACATTCACGAACTAAACACATTGAGATTAGACATTACTTTCTTCGTGATCATGTGTAGAAAGGAGATGTTGCACTTGAGTTTGTATGCACCAATGAACAGTGAATGGACATATTCACTAAAACACTTCCCAAAGAAAGGTTCATACAAATTAGACTTGAGTTAGGTCTAATGCATAGTAGAAATGCTTCTTAGATGTTTCATAATTTGCATAAATTTAGGGGGAGCTCTCAAGTGATATTTACAAGTCTTAGCAACTAATATTAGTGTTGATATGTCTCATTGCCTTGGACTTTATGAATATTGACTATTGTTTCTGATACATAATTCTTTTCTCCATTTCATGATGATATTGGACTTTATGTTTTATTGTATGATCATACTGGAACTATTTGAGTAGTTGTTGATAAACTACTAGGATTTATAAACTCAAACAGGTTATTATTTGTACAGGATCTATTTTGGAAAGTCCTATTTTCAAACGGCACTCTGCCGAAATTTTATCAAAAAACTTTTCAAAACTTGTAATGTATAAATATGGTATTTACCCTTTGCCTAGAGTGTTCAATTCTTATGGCCCTTTTTGTTGTTGCCAAAAGGGGAAGATGTAGGGGCGAAAATTGGGTTGACCTATTAGATTAAATTAAATTGCATTGAACTTATTATTTAGAATTTTACATGATGCACATTGTTAGGGGGAGCCTCCTAAGGCTATACCCATTTTTTGCATGATGTATTTGTCATCATCAAAAAGGGGGAGAATGTTGACCTTATAGGTCGCACCCAGTTTTGATAATGACAAATACTGGTATTTGATGATTGTCAAGTGTTTGTGCAGGCTTAAATGAATATCCCAAGGAATGACACTTGAAGCAACCAGAAGGCCCTGATGAGCTTGAATTTGCAATTGTAAATTCAATATTTGTAATATGAGTCTATAATAGTAATTTAGGATATGGTCTGTATTTATCTTACCTGCACATCATGCATATAGGATATATGGTAAGCTCAATAAGACCATAACATGACTCTAGGTACCAACACTCACATATATAATATACAGGAGTGTTAAATTTGTGCATTAAAATTAAACAAATATCAGGATTTTGAGAGATCTCGGGTGACCGAACTCCTGGAGTTCTAAACTCCTTAGGCGCCCGAATTGTTGACAAGTCAATAATTGACTAGGGCTCTCGGGCGACTGACAAATAACATGCATACCTTCCACAGGCGCCCTAAACCACCAACTCGGGTGATCGACTATTTTAGTTCAAGAAGAACCCCGGGTGACCGAACATATGGATTCGGGCCACCGAATATAGGACCGAGCACCCGAAGTCACGAAGTAATGCTACTAACTTTGATTCGGGTCACCGAACTTGAATCTGGGTGACCGAACTAAATTAAATAATTTTTATTACTGAGTCTTATCGGGCGATCGAACCTCGGTTCAGCCACCCAAACCTCGGCGGGTAAAAATTATTTTAACCGCTGTAAAACAGGGTTAATTTGGGATAATTGTATTTTAACTATTTGGGACTTTTTTAATTATTCCCAACATATCCCAAACTGTTATAATTTTACCCTTGGCTATAAATATGAGTTCATTTGCAAGATTAGACAACAATTAGCAAATAGATTAGCCAAAATATCCTCTCTATTGAAAACACACCTTTTGGCCAAATACTCTCAAATCTCCATTCCTTTGATATATTCTGAGATTGTGTGGACATTTCTAGAGTGCGTATGATTGCAATACATTGCTAGAAACTCCTATTTGATTGATTGATTGCTATATTTTATTAGAGGGTTTTAGCTTTAGTTTATCCCACAGATTTTCATATTATAAATCTTGTGTGGGGATAAACTAAGTAAGCTTAGGGTATTTGCATCTTTGTTGCAAGTATCCAATACCTTGGTTTTTGTTGTGTAAAGATTTTTCAAACAAGCAAATATTTTCAAACTAGTCTTGTGCATATTTCATTGAAGAAAACTCTTTTGAACTAGTTTGATTATCTGATTCGTATATTTGAAATATTGATTTGCTATTGAAGTACTTTGTTTAGATTCCATGATATTGCTTGTATTGAACACTCTTGAGCATCATACTGATCATATTGTATTGAGTGTTGATTGCACAAAATTTGCATCACTGAGCTTACACTATATCCATATCATTGATGTATATGTGAATGCGCATATTTGGGTACATATCTACTTTATGTGAAAGCATAATCACTGTACCATCTGTTTGAGAGAATACTGTTGTATTTCTAGGCGTGGCCTGAGGGGGTGGTAATCTGGCCTGGTAAGGATTGGTTGTAAAGGTTGAGGTAAGCCCTGTGCTAATTGACCTGGTTTGTTTAGGTGGCCGCTCCATCCATTTAAGTGAGCAATTATAGTAGTAATCCTTGTACTTGTTAGCCAAGGCGGGGACCTAGGCAATTGGCCAAACTTCGATAACATTTCTGCTGTCACTCTTACTTTACTGCTTTCTAGTGTTTGTATTGCTAATTAGATTGCTTTTTTTTTTTTTAATTACTGGTGCATATTACAACTAATTTACATTACATGCACTAGATTTTCCATAGGATTGTGAATATAATACTGTTAGGAGATTTACCTAGGGCTTAAATTTTAAAAATACCAATTCACCCCCCCTCTTGGGATCACAGTAAAGCTAACAACAAGTAATTGAAAACGGCGTCAATTGAAACTTGAAGGCCCGTCACTAGCAATTCAAGAATACAACTAAGAACCAAGTTAATCTATGCGGAAGCAATCAGAACTTGAAGGCTATCACAGGCCTTTGAGGAACTTGAATACGAACCATACATGAAATTGAAAGAAAGCTATAAACCTAATCTAAATGGCTCCAATCAGTACTCTAGGTCTGCCACTAACCAAGGAGGAGCCAAACGGGAACCCTAATCACCTATTCAAAAGTTAATTTTATACCCAAGAGGGTTTACAAGTGATTGATTTCAAATCAAGAAAGTTTCGACAAAAATCTTGCGAAGCAGATTGTTAGGCTCAAAGGCAATCAACCTGGTCACACCACAGTGTTCCCCTGGTTGCGCCCTGGTCGAGATGCTCTAGAAAATCTAGGGTTCAGCTGAAGCATTCCTCAACCTAGTCGCACACCTAAGACCTCTTGGTTGCACCCCTGGTCAAAGCTCTCAGTATTTCTACTTCAATCAGCAATTTAGAGTCTTCATTTCATGACATGGTCACCCCTTGTGTTTGCTGGTCGCACCACTTAGCCGAACATGATCATGTTACCTTTGATAAACAAAGGCCTTGGAGACTTGGTTGAGAATGTGGTTGAGCCTTGTGCTTCCCAATTGCTTCCTTGGCTTCTTGCATTGCTTAACTCCTCAATTTAAGCTCCAATTTCCTAAAACATGAACAAACCATGTGTAACTCCGAACAAGGATAAAAGGGATAATTATAATAAAAATAAGAACAAAGCATAGGTAAATGGGGGCCTAAAATAGCACATTTTAGGAACACATCACCGCATCTTTTTGGGGTATCAAAAGGGTGTGAAGGGGTTCAAGTTGTGGGATCTAATGGCAAATAAGGTGGTGATCAGTAGGGATGTAGTTTTCGATAAGAAAGCTATGGTGAAACATTTTCCAGTTGATGATAAAGAGAAATAGGAGCTTGAAAATTATAACAGAGATAAACATGTTGTGCAGGTGGACTTAGAAACTTAGGGCAATGACAATGATATTGGTCCTCCATTTTCAGGGAGTTCTAGCTCGAGAAACTAGCAATGTTAGAATTGGTGTATTCCCAAGAGGGGGGGTGAATTGGAATTTTCAAATTTATCACCTAGGTTATATAAAATACTCATATAAAACAACCTCGGGTTGGTCTATATAATTCCAAATGCGCAGATATAAGAGATATGTGGAAATTTAAGTTAAGCGCATCATTCACATAATAACATACGCATGCGGTAAATGTGAAGTGCAGAAATGTAAATAAACACACGATATGTTATCGAGGTTCGGCCAACAGTGCCTACATCCCCGCCTCAAGCTCGCAAGCTAGAGGATTCCACTAATAGCTCACTTAAGGGTGGAGCGGCACCGTTTACAACCAGGTCAAATTAACACAGGGCTGACCTCAACCTTAACCAGGTCAATTAGCTGGGCTGACCTCAACCTACACGCCTTAACATGATGACGCACCTAGCTTTCCTAACCAGGTCCAAGCCAATCCGGGACTATTCCAGGGCTAGTCTCCCTCTTCAGGCCCGTGCCTGGAAATACAACCAAAGTGTATTAGAATCAAATGGTACAGTGATTGTGCTTTCGTGTAAAGCAGATATGTACCCGGATGCGCGCAATAACAAACACCACAGTATGATTCAATATGTAAGCTCAGTGTGGTTTATGATGTCTACTCTCAAATAAATTTACTATCGTGTAATGCATACGTGAGAGTGTCAATCAAGCAGTCTTTGTATCACAAGATATTCAGGCAAGATGTTCATATAAAGATACTAGCCAAACAAAATATATATGTATTACAATGAGCGGATTTTCTCAATCGTATTATGCTCTAGTAATGTATATGTTTGGTTTGCAAAAGATATCTAATCTTTGTATCCAGCAAACAATATGTAGGTCAATGAATATTGCAACAAAGATCAATATCACATAAACAAATATCTTTTCAAAGTTATATCAAGATAAATCCCACAAGATATTTGGAAATGTTTTGAAGAGATTTTGCAATCCAAAAACAAATACAAACTACACAAGATATTGCAATGAGTGTGCAATACTTGGAAGTTTAATATAAGTCTTCTTAGGAGAGACTTATTAACAAAGTCCCCTAAGAATACTTGGGTTGGCTCTCAATTAAAATCGTTACAAACAACTACCACATTTGGGAGAGCAACCCTAGAAAACAACAACACTTAAATGATACTTACAAAGTATATTTGAGTGGAAGATCTGGTAAGAATAAGTATTGGAGACTCAATAAATGAGTATTATAAACTTTGGGATTTTCAGAGAATTTTTCTTAATTAGATATCCTAATCTCTTACTAATTTTCTCAAATGAACTTGAATATATAGGCACGGGAGAAAATATGACCGTTAGGGACCTATTGGGTATTATTAGAGAAGTTTAATGATGTTTAAGGCATTTTAACCCTGTTTAAAAAATATTAACCACGGTAAAAATTGGACCAACCCGAGAGGTCCGGTCGACCAGAAATGGTTCGATCGACCAGGACTCAAGTGGCTTGGTCGACCAGGGGCATTTTGAACTGAGTGGCCGGTCGACCGGGCAAGGGCGATTTTCCAAAACTCCGAGATTCGGTCGACCGGCCCTTTTTGAACTGCATGGCTCGGTCGACCAGACCGTTGGGAATCCTCCCAAGACCCCTCGGTCGACCAGGTAGTTGGAGTACAAATCTAGTCGGTTGACCAGGAGGTCAAACTGTTGATTCCCAGGTGGTTCGGTCGACCGAGGTCAAATGACCTATAAGGGCTCGGTCGACCGGGCCTGGGTCAAATAGTTGACCTGGACCGGTTTCGGTCGACCGGGCCAAATTGATCTGAATTGGCCGGTCGATGGAAAGTGCACCAAGTGTGCATTTCGGTCCCGTATTGACCCAAACAATCCATATTCAAGTGCCTAACAAATATATGTGAATATGTGTGTGTCCTAAGGTAACTTGGGGTCCAATTTGAGAGCACCGAAAAAATTCGGTGTCTGTCGACCGAAAGGCACCCTAAGGTCTTTCTACGGTCCTCTCTTATTCATGGTTCGGTTTGAGCTTTCGTAGTAAATCATACATTTGATGTGTGTGAGCTTATTACAAACCGAATGCCCTAATTACTATTACAGACCAATATAAATATATTACAAGAATATGATTTGGTCTTCAAGCTTTTCTTACTTTGTGCACATCTTGATCTTATCATTTTTGATTCCTGCACAAAACCTCAAACGTTTATTAGATACAATGAGTATTTGTCATAATCAAAACCGGGCGTGACAAATCAGGTTAACAAGTAAGTTGATAATGTTCCTATATGGAGATCCAGACGCACTATTCGACCACCACCAAGGCATGACTTTGATGATCTAGTATCTTATGCATTCATTACTAGTAATAATGATCCAACTACATTTCAAGAGGCAGTGCACGGTTAGGAGAAAAGTAGGTGGATGGCTACTATGATGGAGGAAATGGAGTCATTGCATAAGAATCAGACTTGGGTTTTGGTGAAACTTCTAGATGGGAAGAGGGTGATAGGCTGCAAATGGGTATATAGGAAGAAGGAAGCAATTTCAAAAAAGGAATGAGAGAAATTCAAGGCACGATTGGTGGCAAAGGGGTACTCACAGAAGAAGGGAGTAAGATTATGATGAAATATTCTCACTTGCGGTACGACACACTTTTATCAGGGTTGTGTTGGGATTAGTAGCTCATTATGATATGCATTTGGAACAAATGGATGTGAAGATGACATTTCTCCAGAGGAGCATATTTATATGGTGCAACCAGAGGGATTTCGTGAACCCGAGAAAGAGTACTTAGTTTGCAAGTTGAAGAAATCTTTTTATGAACTGAAATAGTCTCTAAGACAATGGTACAAAAGATTTGATTCCTATGTGATCTATATAGGTTAAAAAAGGTGTGAGTATGACTGTTGCATGTATGTGAAAGACCTTGATGATGGTTCTCTTATTTTCTTATTGTTGTATATCGATGACATGTTAATAGCACTGAAGGATTTAACTGAGGTAAATTAGTTAAAGGATCTATTGCATAAAGAGTTTGACATGAAGGACCTTGGCACTGCCAAGAAGATACTTGAGATGGAGATTTGTTGGGACAGAACTATAAAGAGGTTGTGGTAATCTCAAGGCAGTTATGTGGAGAAGGTGTTGGATAGGTTCAGTATGACAGATGATAAAATGGTATGTACACCTCTATAGAATAACTTTAAGTTGTCTATCGATGAATGCCCCAGGGCAGATGATGAAATCCGAGACATGTCAAAAGTCCCCTATGCTAATGTTGTGTGGAGTTTAATGTATGCCATGGTGGGTACACGACTACACTTGGCACATGCAATGAGTGTGGTGAGTAAATTTTTCTCTAATCCGGGTAGACGTCATTGGGAAGTCTTTAAATGGATATTCATATACTTACGAGGTACATTTAATTCTGACATCATGTTCGACAAGCAATAGGATAGTCCATCAGTTGTGGGGTTTGTTGATGCTAATTATGTAGGGGATATGGATGACAAAAGGTCTACAACAGGTTATGTTTTCACTTTTATGAGAGGACCCATCTATTGGAGGTCCATGGTACAATCCCTAGTTGCATTGTCTACAACTAAGTCTGAATATATGACAATTCCAAAGCTGCAAAGGAAGCCTTATGGCTTACTGGTTTGGTCAAGGAGCTAGGTATACAACAAGGTGGGGTTGTGTTGCGTTGTGAAAGTCAGAGCGCCATCTACTTGGAAAAGAATCAAGTGTACCATGCTAGAACTAAGCATATTGATGTAAGGTTTCATAGGGTCTGAGAATTGATTACTTCAAGTGAACTTGTATGGGAGAAGGTTGACACATTTGAAAATGCAATGGACATTTTGAAAAAACTAGATACTATTAAAAGGTTCAAGCACCAAGTGCTAGAAGGGAGACGAACCCAACCTAACATTCCAAGGTCAAGGTGGAGCATCGAGTTATGTTTTTCGAGTTCTCCGAAGGGGCAGATATTTGCCAAGGTGGAGATTGTTATTTTTTATGGCTCCTATCTTTAAGTAGATAACATACACAAAGGAGAAGAACATAGCTAAATCGGCACATTATGGGAAACTGTCGATGGTTTCGTTCTCGACAACGAGGCTGATTTCAAATTTTGAATACGAACGTTAGTATGGTTGGGTGTTTGGAGGGAAACCTCTATAGTGTTTATAATTACATCATTCTAGGTGTATTCTTGTAACACCTTGAACCCGAAAACCGTTATACTTGAATAAACCGTGCTTTGTGGCACCCCAAACCTGCCTGGTGGGACCCAGGTACCATGTCATCCATTCATTTACCTGATACCTGACATTCTATTATCATTTATGTAGCAGAAAACATAAATACAATCCTTCAACAATATAATACTAGAGTTTTCTACATCTATCTACATTCCAAAAAAAAAAAACCATTCATCCACCTGTATCCACATATATACATTTCTCCAAAAACATAATCTACAACTTTCAGTATTCACTACTCAAAAGACTTAAAACATAAAACATAAAACATAAAACTTATATATCCCAAAAGTATCATCAAAGTTCATACCATTTTTCTTTCTATAACCAAAAATGCTACAACAACCCCGAGCTCTCTAAGCTCGATCACATGGAGGTCATGAAAAATATAAATTTGTATTCGGGCAAGGCACATCTCAGTAAGGGAAAAAACAATATATTAAATTAGTGTGTGGCCAACATGATGTTTGTAAATAACATATGTATATGCATTCATCATTTACAAATCATTATCATAATTTCTAAAATCCTTTCTCGAGCCTGTTCAAACACATGCAAGGTATCTTACTCACGAGAATAACTAAGGATTGGGGTGATTACCTGCCCATACAAGTAGCCCCCCTATGCTCTGATACTTTAGGCAACTAATGGTCACAACTGAAGCATATCAAGGCACTTACCTTACTCAGTAAGCCCTCAGGTGAAAAAGTAATCTCGTACTCACACAGTTCATACAATGGTTTATCAGTAAAGGCTCCCAAGAATAAGAAAATTTACTCGCCCATACAAGTA
The DNA here is from genome assembly GCF_029873635.1 of Malania oleifera. Lineage (NCBI taxonomy): Eukaryota > Viridiplantae > Streptophyta > Magnoliopsida > Santalales > Ximeniaceae > Malania > Malania oleifera. Next base: position 89,299,469 of record NC_080417.1, read on the forward strand.
ATTTTCCTCTGCCTAATAAGTTATACAGCCTACGGCTACATCTGATACCTACTAGGGCACTCGCCTTTCTTAGCAAGCCCTCAGGTAAAGAGTTTGCCCTGCCTATATAAATACATATCATACTAGCGTGAATACTAATACTACAATAATACATTACTATGTCTGTCATTTATTCTATATTTCTTATTTTGTTCATGTTCTCAGCTTTGACATTATGTAACATTTCACTTTACGTTGCTCTTTCCCATTTTACATTGTTCACATTTCACATTCATTTCCATTTCATTCATATTTCATTTCATTCTCATTTTCATTTCATTTCCTGCATTTGTACTATAGCTCCTTTCAGCTATACATTAGTTAGTCGACATAGATATGCGCTATTCTGCTACTATAGCTCATTTTAGCTGTTCATTAGTTAGTTTACAGTTCCTTTTAGTTGTTCATCTGTTTTCATGGTTACATTAACAATCACATGAAGCATAATTCATATAACATTTTCATTCTCAATGCATTTTCCGTATAACCTGTATTTCTAACATATAACATAATTCAACACAGAATTTCCATTTTTACTCATGCCACACAATTTAGCAATATATTTCAAACATTTTCTATAAAAAAAGCCAACCCTCATTTATCATTCATATTTTAAAAGTATACCTTTAATTTCCTACACAATTATCCTAAAAAATATTTCGTTTTCATCAGTCCATTTTCACAAATACATATATAAAAAAACTGCCCTAAGCTCAGAAATTATAATTTAAATGGTTGACATTTTTAAACCCATATGGAAACATATACATATATACATAACATAATCCATTTATCCGTTTAATTCATAAAAACTGGTTTAATATATATTTCCCCCTTACCTGTGTTTTTTAACAATGCCAATAGGAACCCTAAATGATGCATGCGGCACTCACCCGAATCCTAAATCAAGAACCCTAGTTTAATCAGATAAACCTCAAATAACCTACTATTTTAGCATTTTCTCAACCTATAAACTTCAAATAAGCATTTAAAACTCCAAAACTAAGAATCTTAACCCTTGCCTCAACTTTGGAGCGTTTCCCAAAAAGCTCAATTTTGAAATCTGCTCCACTAGATGTGTAGAGAATATCCCTTAGAATACTGTAGCAATTTTCGTTTGTCAATTTGAGTTGAATTCGGGCTGGATTTGAAGAAAGAAGGCAGAGGAGATGATTTCTAGAGAGAGAAAATGAAGGAAAAATGTTTTCTTTGCAGAGAAGCAACCTTGGTTCCTTTTATACTCGATGTTGCCATGTGGCTTCATCGACGAGAAGACATGATTCATTGACGAGTCATAGAAAGGACTTCATTGATGAGAGGGTACATTCATTGACAAAACTTAAAATTTGAAATTTGCTCACTCAGGATATCTTCATTGACGAGGGATGAACTTCGTCGACGATCTCTAGAAGAACACTCGTCGACGAAAACAAGTTATTCGTCGATGAGGTATGCTATTCTTCCTTTTTCAAATCTTTCTTCTTTTCCCTTATTCTTTATTTATCTATTCTATTTATTATCTTCCTAATTATTTAATAATTATAATTTTCTGGGTCATTACATTCTCCCCTCCTTTAGAAAATTTTATCCTCAAAATTTCTTTACTAATCAATCATTTCCTCATTTTAGACATTCATTAATTCACTATATCCCAATATTTATATCAAAAGAATTCCTACATTATCCACAATGAAATAAAATCATCATATAAACTTTTCAATCGTCCATAGTCAAATTAAATCATTATTATCTTAATCATAAACTTGTACTTGCGCGTTCCTGACATTATCTGCCTCAGGCTGAATCAACAAGTAAACTCGTGCAGGACCACCTCTTCCTAATGGTACTTGCTACTTCCCCTAGTCCTGGTTCGGTACAGGTATAATAGGCAATGGTTCTTAACAACTCTTCTTGATGTGCCCTAGTTTACCGCACCTAAAACAATTAGGAGTCCCAAACCAACATTCACCCCTATGTCTCTTGTTACATTTCTGGCATACGGAGTAAAATTGATTATCTTGATAATCAGGATAACCCCGATCGTATGTCTCTTGTCTCGAGCCCATAGCATCTTTCCCTTTCTTCCCCGATCCCTGACTACCCTCTGCCTGAATACTGGATGGTGTTGGCCTCTTCTTTTGCTCTGTCGGCTCTGTACTGCCCTGGATGCTCTTTTCCAGCATCGAAGCCTTATCAACCATGTTTAAAAAATTATGGACCTAGAATCCCACCACCAGCTCATAAATTCTATGTCTTAGGCCATTTTTCAAATTTTCTGGCATTTTTTTGCCTCGTTCGGGATCAAGAGTGGTGCAAAGCGAGATAGCTCCACAAATTTCGCTGCATATTCCCCAACAGTCATTTTCCCTTGGTTTAGGTTAGTAAAATCTTCAATATTTTTCTCTCTGATAGATAAGGGAAAATACCTATCAAAGAACAACTCTTTAAATCACTCTCAGGTCAGTGCTATCTTTACCAGCCTCTACTCCTCTAGTAGTTTCATAGAAAGCCACCAGCATTTTGCATCTCCGGCCATCTTAAATGTAGCATAATGGAACTTCTGCTCATTTGTACAATCAAGTACAACCATGATCTCCTTTATCTTCTGTACCCAATTCTCTGTAACCACTGGATCAGGTCCTCCTATGAAGGCCGGATGGTTCATTCTCATGAACTCCTTGATGTTACAGCCCTGATCAACCACTGGACAGTTTTGCCCTCTAGTATCCTTCTTCATTTCTGCCCTGACGTGTCGGGCTATACCCCTCAACATCATGGAGGTGTCCATGTCCTCCTCACTAAAAGTCTCCGCATCATCTCTTCCTTTAGCCTCTACATCCTCATCCCTAGGATCCATCCTAAAAATAGGACAATAAAAAGTTAAGAATCCCATATCATAACTCTAACAGCACCATCATTAAATTTAAATCCAATATACATCCAAGTTCTCCATATAAGGACCAGTCTCACAGTTCAGAAACAAAATCATCTAAGGTTTACCATGACTTTTCTGAGGTCATCGACTGCTTTAGAAAAATCATAGGAAATCGTCGACGTATTTTCGCCTCTAAACTACAAAACAAAATCCTATACTTCTCAACACATAACCTATCCATCTAGTATCCTCATCCTAACCGATTCCTATATTCTGGTATAAATCTTCCCTAAGTTTACAGAACCCAAAACCTATTGCACTGATACCAAAATGTAACGCCCCGAACTCGAAAACCCGGTCCGATGCGTTATACCTGAATAAATCGTGCTTTGTGGCGCCCCGAACCCGCCTGGTAGGACCCGAGTGCCATGTCATCCATTCATTTACCTAATACCTGACATTTTATTATTATTTGCGTAGCGAAAAACATAAATATATATAATCCTCTAACAATATAATACCAGAATTTTCTACATCTATCTACGTTCCAAAATAAACCATTCATCCACTAGTATCAACATATATACATATCTCCAAAAACATAATCTACAACTTCCAGTATTTACAAATTAGAAGACTTAAAACATAAAACATAAAACTTATACATCCCAAAAGTATCATAAAAGTTTATAGCCTTTCTTTTTTCTATAATCAAAAATGCTATAATAACCCCAAGCTCTTTAAGCTCGATCATGTGGAAGTCTTGAAAAAAAATAAATTTGTATTCAGGTAAGACACATCTCAGTAAGGGAATAAACAACATATTAAATCAGTGTGTGGCTAACATGAGATTTGTAAATAACATATGTATATGTATTCATCATTTGCAAACCATTATCATAATTTCTAAAATCCTTTCCTGATCCTGATCAAACATATGCAAGGTATCTTACCTATAAGAATACCCAAGGATTGGGGTGATTATCCGCCCATACAAGTAGCACCCCTCTGCTCTAATACTTTAAGCAACCAATGGTCACAATTGAAGCATATCAGGGCACTTACCTTACTCAGTAAGCCCTCAGATGAAAAAGTAATCTTGTACTTACACATTTCATATAATGGTTTATCAGAAAAGGCTCCCTAAAATAAGGAAACTTACCACCCATACAAGTAATTTCCCTTTGCCCTAATACGTTATGCAGCCTATTGCTACATCTAATACCTACTAGGGCACTTGCCTTTCTCAACAAGCCTTCGGGCGAAGAGTTTGCCCTGCCCATATAAATACATATCATACTAGTATGAATACTTATACTACAATAATACATTACTATGTCTGTCATTTATTCTGTATTTCTCATCTGTTCATGTTCTTAGCTTTGACATTACGCAGCATTTCACTTTATGTGGCTTTTTCCCATTTTACATTGTTCACATTGCACATTTCATTTCCATTTCATTCATATTTCATTTCATTCTTATTTTCATTTCATTTCCTGCATTCGTATTACAACTCCTTTCAGCTGTACTTCAATTAGTCCACATAGATATGTGCTATTCTGCTACTACAACCCCTTTCAGATGTTCATCAGTTAGTCTACAACTCCTTTCAGCTGTTCATCTGTTTTCATGGTTACATTAACAATCACGTGCAGCATATTTCATATAACATTTTCATTCCCAATGCATTTCCTGTATAATCTATATTTCATACATATAACATAATTCAACATAGAATTTCCATTTTTACTCATGTCACATAATTTAGCAATATATTTCAAACATTTTCTGTAAAATAAGTCAACCCTCATTTATCATTCATATTCTAAAAGTATACCTTTAATTTCCTACACAATTATCCTAAAAAATCTTTCACTTTTATCGGTCCATTTTCACAAATACATATCTAATAAAACAACCCTAGGCTCATAAATTATAATTTAAACGATTGGCATTTTTAAACTCATACGGAAACATATACATATATACATAACATAATCCATTTATCTGTTTAATTCATAAAACCTGCTTTAATATATATTTTTCCCTTACCTGTGTTCTTGAACTACGCTAACAGGAATCCCAAATGATGCTTGTGGCGCTCAGCCGAACCCTGAATCAACAACCCTAGTTTAATTAGATAACCCCAAATAACCTATTATTTTAGAATTTTCCCAACCTATAAACTTCAAATAAGCATTTAAAACCCCAAAACTAAGAATTTTAACCCTTACTTCAACTTTGGAGCGTTTCCCAAAAAGTTCAGTTTATAAATTTGCTCAACTAGATGTGTAGAGAATCTCCTCTAGAACACCGTAGCGGTTTCTGTTTGTTGATTTGGGCTGAATCCAGGCCGAATTTGAAGAGAGAAGGCAGCGGAAACGATTTCTAGAGAGAGAAAACAAAGGAAAACTGTTTTCTTCCCAAAGAAGCAACCTTGGTTCCTTTTGTGCTTGATGTTGCCACGTGACTTCATCGACAAGAAGACAAGATTCGTCGACGAGTCACAGAAAGGACTTCGTCAACGAGAGGGTACGTTCGTCGACGAAACTTAAAATCTAAAATTTGCTCACTCGGGAATTCTTTGTCGACGAGGGACTGAATTTCGTCAATGATCTCTAGAAGAACACTCGTCGACGAAAACAGGTTATTCGTCGATGAGGTCTTCTGTTCTTCCTCTTTTAAATCTTCCTTCTTTTCCCTTATTCTTTATTTATCTATTTTATTTATTATCTTCCTAATTATTTTATCATTATAATTTTCAGGGTCGTTACAATTCTCATAGTAAGAAGATCATTTGTCATTTGATGCCAAGATAATGAAATTTTACCGATTACTCCCGTGAATGTAAGTATTGTCGAACCGCGTGATTCCTTATACACCAATGTGTGTGTGTGAGTGAAAGAGAGAGAGAGAGAGATCAATTTTAAAAATTAAGTAATTAAAGCTTGATATTTTGTGGATAGATAAATTTCTTTCTATCAATTTTCATTAGGCATCTTCTAATTGGCTTACAAGATAAAACATAACATGGCAAGTTTCTAGTCCATGTACGCACATAAGATGACTAATATATGTTGAGGGATTCACTTGCCAATTGTGATATATTCAATTTAAAAGGCCTGTGATTACATCAATTGGAAGCATACTCTATTAAAAGGATTAGAAATCATTACAGCTGTTTTAGTCTATCCATTTGTTAGCACAAGAAAAGACATTGCAGATAGTTTATAAATGAGTCCTTGTTCAATGAATTTGTATGAATAAAAAAATTGTACTAAAAAAGGTTATAAATAATTCTATTAAAAATGAAAAAGTGGTATAATATTATTTGTCAAATAAAGGTTTAATTCGATCCAGTCATTTAGTTTAGTAAAATATTTTATTATTCACTTCAAATTTAAATTTTATTATTTAGGATTTACATATTTAACCTAATGCAATTTAAAATTTATACTTACAAAGACAAATAAAGATAAATATAAAAGCTGTATTTATCTTTACAAACCTCCTTAATCTAATATAACATTTCAATTTTAATATATGAAAACCTTGTAAGGCCCCTATTATCTTTAAAATATCAAAGAATTAAATTTTTATGGAATTTTCTAATTTAAACATTTCTGATCACATGTTATCGGAGCTAAGATAGATTTTGCACATTCATATTATTACTAACTATGGGCCCACAAAACCTTTTCAATTATTGTTTTTCATGATTATTATTTTATTAAATTCTTGTATTTATGGATCAACGCCCTAATTATAACATAAAAAATGTTTTAAAGTCTTATGCATTAGGTCCCTGATAGCTATCTTCATTATGGTACAAAATTTGTTAGGACAATACTAACGTAAGGTCTAATGACCCGTGTACCTCCACCGTTAATGACATCATAAATTTTCTAAAGCAGCATTCAGAGAATGAATTTTGGTTTCTGAATTTGAATTTAGTTATTTATTTAAAAAATAAAATTATTTAAATTTAGAATACGTGCTGCCAAAATGAACGTTTTATAACTTGAACTGATACTTAGTTTAAAGTTGAGATCTTTAAACATCATACTATCCTTACAAGTACAATATTTTATTTCACATAGGAAAAAATGACATGATGATACGGTACATAAATATTTCGATAAATAATTTTAAATGTTAGTATTAAATTTTAATTGGTTTCCATTTTATTATTATATGCAAATTTCCTTATCACAAGGGTAGGAAGAAGATGGACACAATATACTATGGTCAGGGCTCATTAAGGCCGCCCCAAATTTTTTTTTTAATATAATAATATTAACATTATTTATAAAATTTTTGTGTTTGGTGTATGGAGTACATATGCAGTACAGTTAAAATAATTTGATGTACCTAAAAAAATAAATTTAAATAAAAATAAAAATTAAATAAAATATTAAGAATCCCTAATTAAATCATTTGCTTATGACCCATAAACGGATCGTGCCTCATTATGGTAGAAAGACTATTCATTTGAATTTAAACCTATGATGAATCAATCATAGAAGAGTAGCTTTACAAAATTCATTCAATATTATTCACTACACATTTTTATGAATTGTACACATGGGCAAAAAGTTTGTGTCCAAAAAACAAAATAATAAAGAGAAACTAGGCTAAGTAAAGTGCGGTGCCCCAGGGCCAGGGCTCTCTGCCAAAGGAAAGCAAGCAGACGGTCTAAGTTTCAAACCCATTAATATAATTTCAGTTTCTGGGCACAGTGAAGACAAAAGAAAGGGAGCGAAAAAGCACTGTCCACTGGGGATGACACAGAAAAAGCGCATCTGTTCCAACTTGTGACTTCAAGTCTGCAGTTTCACTTTCAGAAGTCAGAGTTATAACGCATCTTGGGATCCATGAAGTTGCTTTGGAGGTTTGATCCACTAATAGTCAGCCGTGTTTGGAGGCTTTTTTATTTTATTTTAATTTTTTTATTTTTTATCCATAAAAAAAAATATAAATTTTTTGGGGTGAGAGATTTTTTTTTTCTTTTTTTCAATTAGCCAGACATGTTGCTTAAAATTTTTTAGATTCAAAATTATTTAGAATTTTAGATTTAAATGAAATGCAATATGAATTATATACTCTCTTAATAAGTTGCTCCCGATAATATATTTTGTGTTTTTTTTTTTCAATAATGCCATATACTACTGTGTTTTATACTTGGATTTTATAGTTAGATAATTTAATTTTTGAAGAAAAGTAAATTATGTGACAAAGTTATGAAAAATATGACTATTTACCGATAAATATTTTCCTAGTAAAATTTAATGAATTCAATTAAATAATATCTTATTTAGAGTTCAAGTTGACCAAACCTTACCAAATAAATAATTTGATAATAAATTATGTATGGGTCTGGGTTTCATTTGACTCAAATATTTTATTTGAGAACAAGAAAAGAAAAATAAGGAAGAAATTCTTTTTCCATTGTTTCTTTTATCAAATAATATATTCTAAAAATAAAAACTTGTTCTAAGATTATAAATTAACAAAAAACTAAAGATTAATAATGTACAAAAAAAATTTAGAATTTATTTATTAATTTATTATATATTTATTTTCTTTATCACTGTCATTATGATGCATGCCATAATCCAACAGGACATAAATGAATTTAAGAAACTCATGAATGACAACTGGATTAATTAAATGAATGATATGGGGTTTGTTGCTGAATCTACGATACAATTCAAAGGAAAATTAAAAATTTAAAATCGATAGTCTTATTTTTTTACATCATATCATAAAAGCATATTAATTTTTTTAGACTTAAACAAGTAATCAAATTTTGATAAAAGTACTTTGTTTCCCCAAACCACTAAGCAAAGACCTGATTAGTAATTAACCAAATTTTTAGGAGCTTAACTGTGTCTTTTTTCATTTCTCATTTTTGGCAAATAACCCTTTTCCAATTTTTTGAGTTTTGAGGGATCCCTTTATTACTGTCTATATTAAAATGCACACTACACACATAAACACAGGCAGAGAGAGAGAGAGAGAGAGAGAGAGATTATTAGAATTTGATCCCTCTGTACTGTTTATATTACACCCAAGAACACACACACACACACACAAACACTCACAGAGAGAGAGAGAGAGAGAGAGAGAGAGAGAGATGGACCGTCTAAATATGAGCAACTTCTGGAACTTCCTTTCAACCATTGAAGGTGCCTCAGAGAGGCTGCCATTACTAGAAAATTACGTTCAAAGGTTAGAGAACGATATGAGTAGCATGCAACCCCGTGATGGTGAGCTGGTGCACATCCTACTCCTCAAAGATGGTATATATATCGTTCAATCTTCATGAGCTTTTGATTTGTTGTTGATGTTTTAAGTAATAGCCAGGTTTGCATTTTTTTTTCTCTCTTGTTTGGATATGATTAGTTTATATTTGTTTTGGTTTGTAGCTGTGAAAGCATGTAGAATGGAGGAGATGAAGAAGAAGAAGAATGACATAATTTCGGAATCTAAACAATCTGAGGTGACGCAGCTTTTCCTATTGAAGGGAAATAGAGGTTCTTCACGGGATGATCAACTGAGAGCGACGATGCAAACAAATGAGGGCACATGCGCAGATAAGACCCAGTGGATCAGCTCTTCTCCTCCCATGCGGAACATTTCCAGCAATAACACGCACAATTCAAGTGTCCAGCTTTCACAGGTACGTTACTATTAAGAGTCAATCCAAATGAGTACAAATAATTAACAAAGAGATAAATAAGAACGAGTTAAGAAAACAAACAGAAGCGTGGGAGAAAGCAAGAAAAAAAATATTAGTGTTAAGAATAATGGATAAGATCACCAATTATAGAGTAGATATCTACGACGTGAATGCATAACTCAGTTTTTTTTTTTTTTCTTTCAATAATATATTATTTTTTAAATAATATATATAATCAAGAATATAAATAATTAAACGGTGTTTGTGATATACGTACCTGCAGCGTGCAACTTCAAACACTGATCAGCCATGCATTAAGTGGGGAAATGGACAACAGAAATTATTCAATATGCCATCCGCGGCAAACTTAAGGTTTCCGGTAGCCAGCATTTTGACCCAAGGCGAAGGGAGAGATAACAATAAGGGCTGCATCAGGTTGGCCATGGCTCCGGTCAGCCGGGCTGCATTTCTAACTCCGACGACGATGGCGCCGGTGATTACTCCGTCGAACCCCCAGCACCTGGACCTGCGGCAGGCCAACGTCGGACGAGATGAGAGCAAAGTCATTAATATTATTCCGGCCACAAACAGCGTTGGACATGGCCGGAGTAGAATGGGCAGTATTGGGCGGCGAAGGAAGCCATTGAAGGAGGCAAGTTGGAAGAGCCACAGAAGATGCTGGACGCCGGAGTTGCATGCTCGCTTTGTGCATGCTTTGAAGATCCACGGTGGCCCCGAAGGTAATTTCAACTTAGAACTCAACCCCTATCAAACTTGGAATGGAACCAAAAATAATGTTCAGCATCTAAAAATATGATTAAATACCAACAGATTCTATTCCATTCCATTCTTATCATACCATACATTAGGTGTAGGTGAGAAAAATCAAATCAAAATGCAAAACTAAATCAAATTGAACCAAAAAATTCATTAACTATTTTTTTCGGTTCCCTTCAAAATTTTTAATTTTTCAGTTATTGTTTCATTTCTGATTTGATCCCTTGAAAAACAATACTTAGCTAACCTGTTATAAATATATAAAATTTATAAATATAACATTATATATAATTTTAATCATTTAAATCAATAAAATAATTGTATTGCTTTAATATTGATACTTAAATTTTAATAATGAATATATATTAAAAATTTGCACATATGCTGATTATTATGAAAGAAAAATATTTACTTTGTAGCTAGTACTTCAAAATTTAAATTGAATTTAATAGTTCAGTTTAGATGATTATTGGATATTGGTCTAAAAATCGATTAACCAAATTTAGGTTAATTGTTTAGAATGGTTCAGCTTCAATTCATATTATCTAATAAACTGAAACTTCAATTCTATTAGTGTTTCAAAAGTATGGATGAGCTTATGTCCTCACCTAATTAGTACTTATCTTAAATGTTTATTTATTTATTTATTTATTTTTAACTTCGTAAGTTCACATATAATATTTAGAAAGGTCCTAACTATATATCTAGTATTTAAGAGTATGTATAGGTCTCGAGTAAATGCAAGAGTGAACCCTACATTAAATTAAGACCTGCATGATTGCAAGGTCAACACTTGTTTATGTACGTTCAAGATATGGGTTGGATTGTATATTTCAAATTAAATTGAATGCTATTTATTTTCTTACTGAAAGTTAAGAAGTTGTCCCAAGAGGGGGGTGAATTGGATTATTAAAATTTTCTTTTAATTATTTTTATGAATTCTTTGACTTCTTGTTGATTTAACAATCACAGCAAAGAATTTAGTTTCTTATTCAATCCACAATCCAAAACTTAACACAAGTAATCAAAACTTTAAACAATCAATCAACAACTTTAAATTAAACAACCAAAGATACCAATTTAAAATATAATACGCAACTTCTTGGTAATTTTTAGCTTTTACAAGTTTTCAAGAAATTTTCTTATTTGCATCCCTATGAATTTTTCGGATGTCCTCTAAAGATATAATATGCAACTTTAAATCCTCCATGTTTGGAGGATGTCCTCTAAGTATTTTTCAGATCATCTCATAGGTTGAATATGTTTTTTCCTAAAGCATTGAGGGAGTTTATAATATATGTGAACCTTGTCTACATACTTGTTATAGTTTCATTTGGGTTCATCTTGAAAGCTTCATACTCGCTTGTGAGTATGTCTATTCTACTATCTCTAACATCACTGGTTCTTTCATAGGTAACTTCTAACTTGTCTCATATTTCCTTGGTTGATTTGCAAGTCATGACCCTATTAAACTTGTTTGTGTTAAAAGCACAATATAATGCATTCATAGTACTTGAATTTACTTGAAGCATCTTATAGTCATTGTCAGTCATCTCTTTTTCTTCTTTGGATATTTCTTTTCCATCTACATGGTTGGTAGGAATTAAGTCACCATGTGTGACAAATTTTCATGCTTTCCAATCTATGGTTTGAAGGTAAATTCTCATCTTCTATTTCCAAAATGTATAATTTAAACCACAAAAAGATGGGTGACCTAGTTGAGGATTGACCCTCTCCAAAGGGAGCTACTCCTATATGTGTCATTTAAATCTTTATATAATTACTTATTAGGATTTGTTATAACCCCGTTCTAATACCAATTGAAAGTTAAAGAGTTGTCCCAAGAGAGGGCGGTGAATTGGATTATTAAAAATTTCTCTTAATTTTTTTCTATGAATTCTTTGACTTCTTGTTGATTTAGCAATCACAGCAAAGAACTTAGTTTCTTATTCAATCCACAATACAAAACTTAACACAAGTAATCAAAACTTTAAACAATCAATCAACAACTTTAAATTAAACAACCAAAGATACCAACTTAAGATATAATATGCAACTTCTTGGGAATTCTTAACTTTTACAAGATTTCAAGAAATTTGCTTGTTTGTGGTCCTATGAATTTACGTAAGTCCTATGGTTAATGGATTTGATTTCTCAATTTGCCGCACAATCAACACTCTTTCTAAAAGCTTAGACTTTAAATAAACTTTTAGTTAAAGAGTCTTTGGGTGTTAACCAATCAACATACTCTCTTATGGTTTTCGCAAATTATTGATCTACCAACGTACTCCCTTTCGGTTTCCACAATCCCAAAAACAAATTAAACTTTAGTTTATTTAATTTTCAAACTACGTAGTATATATGATTATGAACTTTAAAAGATCCACGCAGTTTATAAGTATGCTGGAAAAGTAAAGAGAATAGGGAAAGAGAGTGACACCATGTTTTTTACAAGGTTCAACTTATCCCCGACCTACGACCTCTCCTTTGCCCAATACCACCAAAGGATTCACTAAATCGTTCCTTTCTGGGCGGAACAAACATTTTACAAGCGATACCCCATACTCAAACACTCCTTAAGTAGGCTAGAGTTGCACCTCTCCAAGTGATACCCCACACTCGGTCACTCCTTCAATAGGCTAGAGTAGTGTCTCTCCGAGTGATATCCCACACTCGGTCAACGATCCAACAACTTGGAATCGTCAAGAAACAAGAAACAAGTGTTGCGTACAAGAACACTCTCACATAGAGCAGATTAGTACAAATTCAAAAAACTATGCATTTCAATATTCAAATATTAATATGAAATACAATTGAAGCTCAAGTTAGAATTCACCAAATTCTTCTCTAAATGAATATCAGTAGTAGGAACTCAGAGTAGGATAGATTAGCAACTCAGAAATTTAGTAATTCAGATTTTGCAATGAGTGAGCAAGAAAGAGCAGCAAGATAGCTTTCAGCGAAAACAAAATTTTCAATTCTTTTGTTCTTTGTATATTTTGATGTGCAAAACCATGTATTTATAGACTTCTAAAAGTGTTTTTGTGATCCCCAGGTTTACTTGAAGTATTTTCCGCGCTTTCATTAATTTTGGGGTTCAAGAAACCTTTATTCTAAATTTAAAACATTTAATTTTTTTTACCATTAACGGTGTTCAGATGACTGAACTTTCAGGTTCACTCTTATGATGTTCCTTAATGTTTGGAAAAATTTGAACTAGACATAGGGTCAGATAACTGAACTGAGGCTCAAACTTCTGAAGTCCCAACTCAAATGATTAAACTTAAGGTTCAGTCTTCTGAAGTCCCAACTCAGATGACTGAACTTAAGGTTCAGTCTTCTGAGGGTGTCCTGTCTGTTCTATGTTTGAATTGATAGATCTTCAGTCTTCTAAGGAATTTCTTCAGGTGTCTGAAGTAAAACTTCAAGCTTCTGAAGTACACCTTCAGTCTTTTGAGGGTACACCTCAGATGACTGGGCATACTAAAATCCAGTTCTCCACTTTAGTTTTCAAAAGTTTCTTTGTTCTCTTAGCTTTGAGTATTTATAAAACTTTTTTCAGGATTTTGAAATAAGGTCTCTAAGACGTCCATAATTAACCCTAGAAGAGCTTTAAAAATATTTCACAAAGATATTTAAATACGAAACACTTATATAAAGACTTCTTAGAACTTTTGACACTCAAAGCACTTAAGTCTTCATGCTTGTTTTTCTTTGACTCTCATGCTTTGTCTTATTTTGGTTTCATCTTATCTTTGAGCTTCAACATACTTTAAGCTTTTAGCAAGTCATCCATGTTCTCATATTTTTCAAGCTTTATTCAATCATCTTTAAATTCATAATTTGACTCTTTAAGCTTCTTTTGATCATCTTTCTTTGAAACATAAGTTTTGAATGATCCTTGTGAGCATTTGACCTTGTGTTCACATACTTGAATTCTAAAATATCATCACTTAACAAAATATGTTAAGTTCCTCTTGTTTGTTCTCATCAAAATAAGATTTTAAGTCTTTTAAGGCCAACACTTACTAAAGAAGGTATCCAAAACAATAGTGGGAAAAAAATAAACAAATTTCATCTTCTAATTTTGATCCAACTACATATAAATTAAAAGGTTATATATATATGTGTGTGTGTGTGTGTGTGTGTGTGTGTATTTATATTAGTTTTATTTAAAGGTAATTTTGTAATTTTATTATTTAAACTCTACTACCATAAACACCAAAGAAAAAATCTTTATTGGTTGGTCGTGTTGTAGGTTGGTTGGTTCATTGTAATGTTATCGTCATCAAGCGATTACTGATTTTAGGTTTTGCTGCAGTATTGACCTCCTTCTTTTCTCAAGTTTCTGGCTTGAGTTTGTTTTGCTTTGATTGCATTTTTAATAAGTCTTTACCTTTTTTAAAAACAATCTTAAAGGAAAGAATGCAACTAGCTGAAACATGCTATAAAATATAAAGATAAGGGTTTAGTTAGGCCCTTGTGAGTGATGAAAAGTAACTTTGTAAGACAAAATTATGGTCACAAACTAAAATAAACAATTAGAAAAATGACCTTTAAAATGTTTTCCAACCAAAATATAAAATCTAGTTATATTGCTTTTTTTTTTTTTTTTAAATTTTGTAACTATTTAAAAATTTTTATATATATTTTTTCAAATGAACAAGACCCATAATTCTTCTATTTTTTATTTTTTACTATTTTTATTTTAGGTGCCATCTTTCACGCAGTCTGAATCTTATACAAACTCTGTTTGATGGTGATTTTTTAAAATAGATTGGATGCAGTGTACTCCAGAGCAGATAAGGGAGGAAGCAGGTTGAAGGGCTGACCAACGACAAGTAAAAAGTCTCTGCACGGTAGGGATATATTTTGACTTGTTGTGTCAAAATATATTTATTCAATTGTACTTTATTTTTGATCGGAAATCACACCAAAAATTGAATTAATTATTTAATTTTTCATAGTAAGAGCAAGCGTACTTGCTATTTTCTATTTAGTTTCTAAAAAAAGTCAACTTTTTTTTTTTCCATTTTCCAACATTCATATTTGAAATTGAAAATTGAAAAAGTAATATGACCAATTTTTTTGAGATTTAAAAAATATTTTTTCGCAATTTAAGAGTCTTAAATCTTGTCATGAGAGAAAGACTAAGTAAACTTGCATTTTAATTTTCTATCCTATCCTATTTCCTTAATGGTCTTAATTATTATTTTTACTGTTTGTGGCTGCTTAGATCATAACCACAGCTTTGTCTTGTGCAATTGCAGAAAAGAAAAGAATATAGAATTCTTCGGAGATTTCGCAGCAAACGTGCAAAACGGGAATGCTGGTTTGTTGAGCAGTTGTGGGGCACCAATTTGTCAACCACAGCCACGACCAAGCTTCTTGTCCACGTACGGCCAGAATCCAGGAGTGTGCAGTCTGAGTGGGCAACCATATAACCGCTGGGGGGGGGGGGGCGGTCATGCACACAGCTGGTACGGCTTTTCACAATACGAACAGGGCAAGGCGCAACTCGACGGCTACCCTAGTGGGTCATGGAGAGGAAGAAAGATCTGCTTCAAATTTTACTCGGAGGAAAATTTATGGCCTTTAGCCCAGATCCACACATGCATGCATGCCACCCCTCGAGCAATGGAAAACAAAAAAAGTCCAGCACCTCTATGGGACATATATGACGATCTCATAATGGGAAACTGCAGTATATTATATACACATATAAATTAGATGTAGACGAGAAAAATGCCTGCTGTGCTTGCTCTGTTTCTCTCTCATGTTTTACTTATTATAAGTGGTTTTGTGAACTTGGGGCACAAAGAACAAACAAGAATATAAGCTAATATGAACCCTTGGATTTGTTGTTTTAATCAAGTGCTGCTTGTTCGGAAAAAAAATTTTCAAAATTTTCCCCTCTCAAGCCTTGCATCTCATCACGCTATGAGATAATCAAACGCTTAAATATTATATTGTTTCTTTTCATCATGAGCCATTCGGTTGTGTGTGAAGGTTGAATAAAATCCAGCCAATCAACCATTTTTATTCTTTTTTTCATTTGACCAATGGTCAAGATACGAAGAATACAACAGATGGAATAAAAGTTTAGTCCCTTACGAAAAAAAAAGTTATGGTCATCGTTCAACTAAAAACTAGGTTTATGGCCAGGCATCTACCACACAGCAACGTATAGCTTTCAAAGTGATCCAAATATAGGCACCATCATGCATGGTAATGTTAGTACCGCACATATTAAAATTTTTAAAAAATAACTGCGCCTCGTCTCCATTCCCTCTTGATCTATCCCAAAAATGAACTTTTCAAAAGCCCACAATGTTCTGCATTATTGCTCCTCCTCATCCGCAACCAGTGGTGCCTCTTCCTCTAGTGCAGCCTTACCTTGCCCTCATCGCTCCTCCTCCACCCATGTCTCTCCCTGCCCCTTCATGCTTTCCATTTTTCTCTCTCTGTCTATATACAGATCTATACTCACGTTAAGGAATAAACTAAAGGTCTCTTGGCTGTGCACAATGAGTATATCCCCATCGAGGACATCTCCAAAAATGGAGGTATTTAAGTTGCATATTTATCTTAGAGACATCGGAAATTCATAGGGATTCAATACAGAAAATGTCTTGAAATCTTGTAAAAGACTAAAAATTACCAAGTAAGTGCATATTATATTTTAAATTGGTATCTTTGGTTGTTTAATGTAAAGTTGTTGATTGAGTGTTAAAAGTTTTTGATTACTTGTGTTAAGTTGGATTGTGGATTGAATAAGAAAAATAAATTCTTTGTGTGATTGTTAAATCAACAAAGAAGTCAAGATTCATAAAAATAAAAATAGTTAAAAGAAAAAATTTTAATAAATGCAAAGTACCACTCCCTTTGAGGACAACTCTGAAACTTTCAGTAAGAAAATAGAATAGCATTCAATTTAATTTGCACATATACAATCCAACCCTATCTGAACGTACTATAAACAGTGTTGACGCACATCATGCAGGGTCTAAATTTAATGTAGGGTTACTCTTGCGTCGAATGAGACCGGTACGATTACTCTTAAATACTAGATATGATAGTAGGACCCTTTTAAATTATTATTATGTGAACTTACGAAGTTAAAAATAAATAAATAAATAAAGAAAACCATTTAGCTAAGACCTAGTTAGGTGAGGACATCAGTCATCCATAATTTGAAAAACACTACTAGAATTGGAAGTTCAGTTCTTCGATAATAGAATTGAAGCTGAAACCATTCTAAACAATTTAACTAAATTTGGTTAATAGATTTTTAGACCAATCCAAATCATCTAAACTGAACTATTAAATTCAATTTAAATTTGAAGTACTAGCTACAAAGAAATATTTTTCTTTCATAATAATGTCAGCATATGTAGCGACAAATTTTTAATATATAGTTCATTATTAAAATTTAAGTTCCAATATTAAAGCCAATACAATTATTTTATTGATTTAAATGATTAAATGATAGTTATTGGATATATATTATAAATTTTATATATTTATAACAGGTTAGCTTAAAGTATTGTTTTTCAAGGGATAAATCAGAATTTGGCAAACACTAACATGAAAAATTATATAAAAATTTTGAAGGGAAACGAAAAAAATAGTTAATGATTTTTTTGGTTCACTTTGATTAGTTTTGGCATTTTGATTTGATTTTTTTCACCCTACTCACTAAAATGATAGGTATTGATACGGAATGGAATGGAATGGAATGAATCTGGTTGGTATTTAATCATATTTTTGAGCTGAACAATATTTTTGGTTCCATTCCAAGTTTGGATAGGGGTTGAGGTCTAAGTTGAAAAATTACCGCGATGGGGCCACCGTGGATCTTCAAAGCATGCACAAAAGCGAGCATGCCAACTCCGGCGTCCAGCATCTTCTGTAGAGCTCCTTCCAATTGCCTCCTCAAAAGGCTTCCTTGCCGCCCAATATTGTCATTCTACTCCGGCATGTCCAACGCTGTTTGTGGCCGGAATAAATAGAATGACTTTGCTCTCATCTCGTCGACTTGGCCTGCACCCAGGTCCAGGTCACTGGGGGGGAGGGGGTGGTTCGACGGCGGGTGTAATCACCGGGAGCCATTGTCGTCGGAGTTAGAAATCAGCGGCGGTCCGGAGCCATGGCCAACCTCATGCAGTTCCTTATTGTATCTCTCCCTTCGCCCTTGGGTCAACAATGTGACTATCAGGAAACCTTAATTTGCAGCGGATGGCATCATGAATAATTTTGTTGTCATGTCCCCACTAATGACAGGCTGATCAAGTGTTGAAGTGTGCACGACATGCAGGTACATATCACAAACACAGTTTAATTATTTAGTTCTTGATTCTAATATTATTAAAAAAAATTATATTGAAAAATAAATAACTGAAAAAGGGTTATGCATTCACGTTTCCGTTCGTTGTGTTAATACGACGTGAATGCATAAACTCCGGTATTTTTTTTCACTAATAAATATGTTGTAAAATAATATAAGATAATCAAGAATCTAAATAATTAAAAACTGTGTTGGAATCTACGTACCTGCCAGGCGTGCAACTTCAAACCTGATCAGGCCATGCATTAAGTGGGAAATGGACACAGAATAGTCAATATTGCACTCCGACGGCAAACTTAAAGGTTTCCGATAGTAGCATTTTGACCCAAGGCGAAGGGAGAGATAACACCAATAAGGGACTGCAAGGCAGTGTGGCCTGGCTCCGGCAGCCGGGCTGCATGCTAACTCCGACGACATGGCGCCGTGGGATTACTCCGTCGACCCACCCAGTACTGAGTGGACCTGGGGCAGGCCAAACGTCGGACGAGATGAGAGCAAAAGTCTATTAAATATATTCCGGCCACAAACACGTGGACAGGGCCGGAGAGTAGAATGCGCATGTATGGGCGGAGAAGGAAGCCATGAAGAGGGGCAAGTTGGAAGAGCCACAGAAGATGCTGGACGCCGGAGTAGTGCATGCTCGCTTTTGCCGCATTGAATGTGTTCACGTGGCACCCGAAGGTAATTTCAATTTAGAACTCAAACCCCTATCCCCCATACTTGGAAATTGGCACCAAGAAATAATGTTAGCATCTAAAAAAAAAGATTGATTAAATACCAACAGATTTATTCCATTCCATTCCATGATTATCATACCAGTACATTAGATGTAGGTGAAGGATAAAATCAAATCAAAAGCAAAATAAAATCAAATTGAACCAAAAAATTCATTAACTATTTTTTTCGGTTCCCTTCAAAATTTTGAATTTTTCAGTTATGTTTTTTTTTTTCAAATTCTGATTTGATCCCTTGAAAAACAATACTTAGCTAACCGTTTATTTTATAAATATATAAAATTTATTAAATATACAATAATATATTTTTTAACATTTAAATCAATAAAAATCAATTGTATGCTTTAATAATTGATAATAAATTTTAATAGGAATATATATAAAAATTTGCACCATCTGCTGATTATTATGAAAGAAAAATATTACTTTGTAGCTAGTACTTCAAAATTAAATTGAATTTAATAGTTCAGTTTAGATGAGGGGGGGTTTATTGATATTGTCTAAAAATCGATAACCAAAATTAGGTAATTGTTTAGAATGGTTCAGCTTAATACATTATTATCTAATAAACGAAACTTAATGCTATTAGTGTTCAAAAGTATGGATGAGCTTATGCCTCACCTAACTAGTGCTTATCTTAAAGTTTTTTATTTATTATTATTTATGTTTTAAACTCGTAAGTTCACCTATAATATTTAGAAAAAGTCTAACTATTATATCTAGTATTTAAGAGTATGTACAGGTCTCGAGATAGACGCAGAGTGAACCCTACATTAAATTAGACCTGCATGATTGCAAGGTCCAAAACACTGGTTTATGTACGTTCAAGATATGGGTTGGATTGTATATTTCAAATTAAATTGAATGCTATTTATTTTCTTACTGAAAGTTAAGAAGTTGTCCCAAGAGGGGAGTGAATTGGATTATTAAAATTTTCTTTTAATTATTTTTATGAATTCTTTGACTTCTTGTTGATTTAACAATCACAGCAAAGAATTTAGTTTCTTATTCAATCCACAATCCAAAACTTAACACAAGTAATCAAAACTTTAAACAATCAATCAACAACTTTAAATTAAACAACCAAAGATACCAATTTAAAATATAATATGCAACTTCTTGGTAATTTTTAGCTTTTACAAGATTTCAAGAAATTTTCTTGTTTGCATCCCTATGAATTTTCCGGATGTCCTCTAAGATATAATATGCAACTTTAAATCCTCCATGTTTGGAGGATGTCCTCTAAGTATTTTTCATATCATCTCATAGGTTGAATATGTTTTTTCCTAAAGCATTGAGGGAGTTTATAATATATGTGAACCTTGTTTACATACTTGTTATAGTTTCATCCGGGTTCATCTTGAAAGCTTCATACTCGCTTGTGAGTATGTCTATTCTACTATCTCTAACATCACTGGTTCTTTCATAGGTAACTTCTAGCTCATCTCATATTTCCTTGGTTGATTTGCAAGTCATGACCCTATTAAACTTGTTTGTGTTAAAAGCACGATATAATGCATTCATAGCACTTGAATTTACTTGAAACATCTTATAGTCATTGTCAGTCATCTCTTCTTCTTCTTTGGATATTTCTTTTCCATCTACATGGTTGGTAGGAATTAAGTCACCATGTGTGACAAATTTTCATGCTTTCCAATCTATGGTTTGAAGGTAGATTCTCATCTTCTGTTTCCAAAATGTATAATTTAAACCACAAAAAGATGGGTGACCTAGTTAAGGATTGACCCTCTCCAAAGGGAGCTACTCCTATATGTGTCATTTAAATCTTTATATAATTACTTATTAGGATTTGTTATAACCTCGTTCTAATACCAATTGAAAGTTAAAGAGTTGTCCCAAGAGAGGGGGGTGAATTGGATTATTAAAAATTTCTCTTAATTTTTTTCTATGAATTCTTTGACTTCTTGTTGATTTAGCAATCACATCAAAGAACTTAGTTTCTTATTCAATCCACAATACAAAACTTAACACAAGTAATTGAAACTTTAAACAATCAATCAACAACTTTAAATTATGATGGGTGGAGAGGAGCACTCAGCCACTGGTTGTGGCTGAAACTCAGTGAGGATAAATTGCCAAATCAGTAGTTTCAATCTGAAAATAAATTACAGAGGAATAAAATCTCTCTCACGGCTCACTGGCTAATCTCTCTCACACACCACATTTTGCTCACATTTACTCACACACAACTCAGCTATTTATAGTAATTATAGAAATCAAACAATCAACAATGGTGGGTGCAAATCTTCAATAGAGGTGGGCTGGTAGGTGGAGTAGGTTGCCTGCAAATCTCCAATGTCCACAACGGTGGGCTGCCGGTCTTCAATGGAGGTGGGCTGCCGGTCTTCAAGTTTAATCTTCAACATCCCCCCTTAAACTTGACTCTCCTAATTTTGTCATTCCGAGCATTGTCTTCAGTCTTGCAAAAATATCATGTCTGAGTGGTTTTGTGAAAATGTCAGCAATCTGATCATACGTTCTGCAAGATATCAATTCCACTTCTTTATTTTTGACATGCTCCCTGATAAAATGATATCGAGTATCAATATGTTTTACTTCTTTCATGGTAAACTGGATTTTCGCAAGTGCAATCGCTGATCGGTTGTCGATTGTAACTTCTGTGGGGTTACCTTCAAGAAATCCCAGATACTTCAGTACATTCCTAATCCATATACCATGACAAACAGCCGAGCTTGCAGCAACATACTCAGCTTCACATGATGACAACGTTACGATGGGTTGCTTCTTTGAAGACCATGTAAACGCTGTATCTCCCATGAAAAATGTGAATCCAGTTGTGCTTTTTCTTTCATCAAGATCTCTTCCCCAATCGCTATCTGAATAGCCAATAAGTCTGCAATTACCTCTTGATGAATGAAACATACCATCGGTGATGGTACCTTTGACATATCGGAGTATTCTTTTCGCTGCATTCAGGTGGGACTGGTCAGGAGTCTCCATGTACCTGCTGACAAGTCCAACTCCGTAGAGTATATCTGGTCTGGTGCACGTCAAATACCTCAAGCTTCCAACCAGACTCTTAAAATATGTGGGGTCAACATCTCCTTGCTCATTCTTTCTCAACTCCAATCCTGTTTCAACTGGAGTTGTCACTGGGTTGCATTTGTCCATCCCAAACTTCTTCAATATTTCTTTTGCATAGTGGCTCTGGGAGATAAAAATTCCTTTCTCGCTTGGCATGACTTCTATGCCAAGAAAATGAGCCATCTGGCCAATATCTGTCATTTCGAATTCTTTGACCATGCTCCTTTTGAAAGCGACAAACATCTCTGGATTGTTGCCGGTGAAGATCAGATCATCAACATATAGGCAGGCTATGAGCATGCTTCCATCTGTCTCCATCTTTATATATAGCGCATGCTCGTAGGGACACTTCTCAAATCCATTCTTCTGGAAGTAGTCATCAATCCTCATGTTCCACGCACGAGGTGCCTGCTTCAAGCCATAGAGTGCTTTCTTCAACTTGTACACTCTATCTTCTTGCCCTTCTTTTACATATCCAGGTGGTTGATCGATATAAATCTCTTCTTCCAGAAAACCGTTCAGAAATGCTGATTTCACGTCCAGCTGGTAAATTTTCCAACCATTTTGTGCTGAAAGTGAAATAAGTAATCTGATGGTTTCGAGTCTGGCAACCGGGGCAAAGATTTCTCCATAATCAATCCCTTCTTTTTGCTTGTAGCCTTTGGCGACAAGTCTTGCTTTATATCTCTGAACTTCTCCTTGAGCATTCTTTTTGGTCTTATAGACCCATTTCACACCAATGGTTTTGCGGCCCTTCGGGAGATTTGTCAACTCCCAAGTTTTGTTCTTCTCGATGGATTGAATCTCCTCATCCATCGCTTTTCTCCATTTGTCTTCTTCGTTAGCTTCCTTAAAGCTAACCGGGTCGCTGGTTAACAATAGACAGTAAAGAGTAACATACTCTTCAATTGGTTCTGTAGTTTCATACAGGTCGGCTAGATTTCGAGCTCCTCTAGGTCTCATGTCTGAGATTTCACGCTCAATTGGTGATGGAGCTTCATTCCTCTGTGGTGAACCATGTGGAGGTGTCTGCAGCTCAGGAATTTGTGGCTCGATAGCCACTTCTCTTGTCTGTGTAGGTTCTTCTACTTCAAGTGTCAATTCCGCATCTTTGGAACATTCAACCTGGTCCCATTTCCAGGATTCATTTTCTTCAAAGATGACATCCCGACTGTGAAAGACTTTCTTGTTGATGGGATTGTAGAGTCGATATCCCATGGTGCTATCGCCATATCCTACAAGGATACACTTCTCTCCTTTATCATCCAGCTTTGTCCTTCTTGCTTCTGGGATCTTGGCGTAGGCTATGGAGCCAAACACCCTAAGATGACTCACACTGGGCTTGTGAGTACTCCAGGCTTCATATGGTGTCTTTGTATCAAGACTCTTCGTTGGACACCTATTTAGCAGATAGACTGCACATAACACTGCTTCTGCCCAAAAAACTCTTAGGCACATTCTTATCCTTTAACATGCTTCTAGCCATGTTAAGGATTGTGCGGTTCTTCCTTTCAGCTACACCATTCAACTGGGGAGTGTATGATGGTGTGAACTGTTTCTGAATCCCTTGCTGTCTAAGGAATTCTAGGAAAGCTTTGTCTTTGTACTCTCCTCCTTGGTCTGATCGGAGTGACTTGATGCGGTAGCCACTTTGTTTCTCCACAAGAGCTTTGAACTCTTTGAACTTATTGAATACCTCTGACTTCCTTTTCAAGAAGTAAATCCAGGTCTTCCTGCTGTAGTCATCGATGAAGGTGAGGAAGTATCGATTCTGTCCATTGGAAAATGGTCTTAGTGGACCACACACATCTGTGTGTATTAGTTGGAGCGGCATAGTTGATCTCCAGTCGGCTTGCTTTCCAAAGCTGTTTCTATGTTGCTTACTCAAAATACAGCTTTCACATATCACATTTGGATGATGAATATTGGGTAAGCCCTTCACCATCTTCTTGCTTCCCAATTGTTTCAAACTTTCAAAGTTTAGATGCCCATACCTTAGATGCCATAGCCAATCTTTGTCTTTGATGATAGCGCTCACACACCTTGGCGTATCATGTTGACTGGCAAGCGGAAACATTCGATTCTTTGCCATTTGAACTCGAGTAACAAGCTTTCCTCGAGCATCTATTATCACCATCTGCTTATCACTGAGGCTAATTCGATAGCCTCTCTCCACGAGCTGTCCGAGACTAAGTATATTAGTCTTCATGGCTGGCACATAGTAGACGTTGGAGATGTAAGCATGATCTCCAGACTTTTGTTTGATCAAAACATCTCCTCTCCCTTGGACTGGGATTTTAGAATTATCGCCGAAAGAGATCTCCCCCTGAACTTTCTCATTAAGTTCAAAGAATAAGTTCTTTCTGCCAGTCATATGATTGCTGGCTCCAGAATCAAGGTACCAAACACTCTGGTCCTGAGGAGTTGCATTGTGTGCCATCAAAATCAATGACTCTCCATCTGCATGATCAGTTTCGGCAAGGTTGGCCTCCTCGCTAACCTTTTCTTGTTGTCGCCCCAACATTCATTGCTATAGTGTCCATACTTGTGACAATTGTAGCATTGAATGTTTCTTTTGTCTACATTTGAGCGATTATTATATCCTCCTCTTCTTCCTTGTCCTCTGCCTTGTGGGACATAGCTCTGTTGATTTCGTCCTCCTCTAGTGTGGCCTCTTTTTGCCTCTTCCCACCTTCTCTGGAGTTAAAATTTCCAGAATTTCTTCCATGAGATCCTCGGTCTCGTCCCTCTTCCTTGTTGTGACGTCCCCCCCTTTGTCGTATCTATCTGTAGTGAGGGACAACTTCGTTTGGAGAGATTGCTCCAGTGCTTTATCATCACTTCTTCTATTGACTTTTGCTCATGGGCTTGGAGTGAGCCCACAAGTTCTTCTACAGACATTGTTTCCAAGTCTTTTGTTTCTTCTAGGGTCACAGCTATATAATCATATTTTGGATCTAAAGATCGCAAAATTTTTTCACAAATTCTCTCGTCATTGAGAATTTCTCCATTTCTTCTTAATTGATTTGATACTACCATTAATCGTGTATAGTAGTCTGTAATGGATTCAGTAGACTTCATTTTTAGAGATTCGAACTCACCTCGCAATGTCTGAAGACGAATCTTTTTTACTTTATCTGCACCTTTGTGTGTTCGATGGAGAGAGTCCCAGACTTCTTTAGATGTCTTTGCGGAGGCGATGATTTCGAACGTGGCCTCATCAAGGCCTTGGTAGATTATGGATTTTGCCTTGCAATCTTTCTTTCGATCGGCTCGCAAGGTTGTTCTTTGAGCTTCGGGCATAGCTGCTTCGGCTTCTTTTGATGGGCTTTCTCTGTACCCATCTTCAACGATATCCATGACATCCTGAGAACCTAGAAGGGCTCTCATTTGAATCGACCAGTTGTCATAATTCTCTCGGGTCAATTTTGGAATGACCGATTGGATAGTACCATTAGCCATCGAATTTAATATATAAAAAAAACAGAGAAATGGGGGCTGATTTTGGTAAATCTAATGGCACCAATAAATTCAGAAGATTGAAAAACCTTAGGAACCGGTTTTTACTTGCCAAGAACCGGTCTAAAAATCACTGAACCGGCTATAGGAAAATCCTGGGGAATTTTAAACTAACCGGTTTAATTTAACGGCCTTTAAACGGCGTTAACCCTTCCGTTAGGCCACGTGGCGCTTTCTGGACGCGCCGCGTGTCGGCGCTTGGGAGCGGGTCGGATCTCGTTCACGGATCAGGGTTGCGGGTTTGGCACGCGGGTCGCAAGTCGTGGATCCGGGTCGCGGGTCGCTTTGCGGGTAGGATCTCGCCAATCGGGCGAGGAAGACGCGTGCAGGCGCGTGTCGCCGTCGTCGGAGTCTTGCCGGCGCGTGGGAAGAACGGTGCTTACGTGGGAGGCGCGTGGGAGCGCGTGGGGGATATCCCGGTGTCTGTTTGAGACGTGGTTTTCACCGTTGGAATCGTCTCGAGCTTAATTGCACAATGGTAGGCTCAATTTGATATTTGGAGCAACTTCAAAACTGGGAAGAAACTTGAATTTCTTCTCTGTTCACCTCTGTTTGGTGAATTCCGGCGTACCTGGACGCTCTGATACCACTGATGGGTGGAGAGGAGCACTCAGCCACTGGTTGTGGCTGAAACTCAGTGAGGATAAATTGCCAAATCAGTAGTTTCAATCTGAAAATAAATTACAGAGGAATAAAATCTCTCTCACGGCTCACTGGCTAATCTCTCTCACACACCACATTTTGCTCACATTTACTCACACACAACTCAGCTATTTATAGTAATTATAGAAATCAAACAATCAACAATGGTGGGTGCAAATCTTCAATAGAGGTGGGCTGGTAGGTGGAGTAGGTTGCCTGCAAATCTCCAATGTCCACAACGGTGGGCTGCCGGTCTTCAATGGAGGTGGGCTGCCGGTCTTCAAGTTTAATCTTCAACAAATTAAACAACCAAAGATACCAACTTAAGATATAATATGCAACTTCTTGGGAATTCTTAACTTTTACAAGATTTTAAGAAATTTGCTTGTTTGTAGTCCTATGAATTTACGTAAGTCCTATGGTTAATGGATTTGATTTCTCAATTTGCCGCACAATCAACACTCTTTCTAAAAGCTTAGACTTTAAATAAACTTTTAGTTAAAGAGTCTTTGGGTGTTAACCAATCAACGTACTCTCTTATGGTTTTCGCAAATTATTGATCTACCAACGTACTCCCTTTCAGTTTCCGCAATCCCAAAAACAAATTAAACTTTAGTTTATTTAATTTCCAAACTACGTAGTATATATGATTATGAACTTTAAAACATCCACGCAGTTTATAAGTATGCTGGAAAAGTAAAGAGAATAGGGAAAGAGAGTGACACCATATTTTTTACAAGGTTCAACTTATCCCCAACTTACGACCTCGCCTTTGCCCAATACCACCAAAGGATTCACTAAATCGTTCCTTTCTGGGCGGAACAAACATTTTACAAGTGATACCCCATACTCAAACACTCCTTAAGTAGGCTAGAGCTGCACCTCTCCAAGTGATACCTTACACTCGGTCACTCCTTCAATAGGCTAGAGTAGTGTCTCTCCGAGTGATATCCCACACTCGGTCAACGATCCAACAACTTGGAATCGTCAAGAAACAAGAAACAAGTGTTGCGTACAAGAACACTCTCACATAGAGCAGATTAGTACAAATTCAAAAAACTATGCACTTCAATATTCAAATATTAATATGAAATACAATTGAGGCTCACGTTAGAATTCACCAAATTCTTCTCTAAATGAATATCAGTAGTAGGAACTCAGAGTAGGATAGATTAGCAACTCAGAAATTTAGTAATTCAGATTTTGCAATGAGTGAGCAAGAGAGAGCAGCAAGATAGCTTTCAGCAAAAACAAAATTTTCAATTCTTTTGTTCTTTGTATATTTTGATGTGCAAAACCATGTATTTATAGACTTCTAAAAGCATTTTTGTGATCCCCAGGTTTACTTGAAGTATTTTCCGCGCTTTCATTAATTTTGGGGCTCAAGAAACCTTTATTCTAAATTTAAAACATTTAATTTTTTTTACCACTAACGGTGTTCAGATGAATGAACTTTAAGGTTCACTTTTATGATGTTCCTTAATGTTTGGAAAAATTTGAACTAGACATAGGGTCAGATAACTGAACTGAGGTTCAGACTTTTGAAGTCCCAACTCAGACGACTAAACTTAAGGTTCAGTCTTCTAAAGTCCCAACTCAGATGACTGAACTTAAGGTTCAGTCTTCTGAGGGTGTCTTGTCTGTTCTATGTTTGAATTGATAGATCTTCAGTCTTCTAAGGAATTTCTTCAGGTGTCTGAAGTAAAACTTCAAGCTTCTGAAGTACACCTTCAGTCTTTTGAGGGTACACCTCAGATGACTGGGCATACTAAAATCCAGTTTTCCACTTTAGTTTTCAAAAGTTTCTTTGTTCTCTTAGCTTTGAGTATTTATAAAACTTTTTTCAGGATTTTGAAATAAGGTCTCTAAGACGTCCATAATTAACCTTAGAAGAGCTTTAAAAATATTTCACAAAGATATTTAAATACGAAACACTTATATAAAGACTTCTTAGAACTTTTGACACTCAAAGCACTTAAGTCTTCATGCTTGTTTTTCTTTGACTCTCATGCTTTGTCTTACTTTGGTTTCATCTTATCTTTGAGCTTCAACATACTTTAAGCTTTTAGCAAGTCATCCATGTTCTCATATTTTTCAAGCTTTATTCAATCATCTTTAAATTCATAATTTGACTCTTTAAGCTTCTTTTGATCATCTTTCTTTGAAACATAAGTTTTGAATGATCCTTGTGAGCATTTGACCTTGTGTTCACATACTTGAATTCTAAAATATCATCACTTAACAAAATATGTTAAGTTCCTCTTGTTTGTTCTCATCAAAATAAGATTTTAAGTCTTTTAAGGCCAACACTTACTAAAGAAGGTATCCAAAACAATAGTGGGAAAAAAATAAACAAATTTCATCTTCTAATTTTGATCCAACTACATATAAATTAAAAGGTTATATATATATGTGTGTGTGTGTGTGTGTGTATTTATATTAGTTTTATTTAAAGGTAATTTTGTAATTTTATTATTTAAACTCTACTACCATAAACACCAAAGAAAAAATCTTTATTGGTTGGTCGTGTTGTAGGTTGGTTGGTTCATTGTAATGTTATCGTCATCAAGCGATTACTGATTTTAGGTTTTGCTGCAGTATTGACCTCCTTCTTTTCTCAAGTTTCTGGCTTGAGTTTGTTTTGCTTTGATTGCATTTTTAATAAGTCTTTACCTTTTTTAAAAACAATCTTAAAGGAAAGAATACAACTAGTTGAAACATGCTATAAAATATAAAGATAAGGGTTTAGTTAGGCCCTTGTGAGTGATGAAAAGTAACTTTGTAAGACAAAATTATGGTCACAAACTAAAATAAACAATTAGAAAAATGACCTTTAAAATGTTTTCCAACCAAAAGATAAAAGCTCGTTATATTGCTTTTTTTTTTTTTTTTAAATTTTGTAACTATTTAAAAATTTGTATATATATTTTTTCAACTGAACAAGACCCATAATTCTTCTATTTTTTATTTTTTCCTATTTTTATTTTAGGTGCCATCTTTCACGCAGTCTCTGACTCTTCTACAACTCTTGTTTTGATTTTGATTTTTTAAAAATATTTTTGGATGCAGCTGCTACTCCAAAGCAGATAAGGGAGGTAATGCAGGTTGAAGGGCTGACCAACGATCAAGTAAAAAGTCATCTGCAGGTAGGGGATATATTTTGACTCTGTCAAAATATATTATTCAATTGTACTTTATTTTTTGCACTCTGAATCAAACCAAAAATTGAATTAATTATTTAATTTTTTTCATATTTAAGAGCAAGCGTACTTGCTATTTTCTATTTTTAGTTTTCTAAAAAAGTCAACTTTTTTTTTTCCATTTTCCAACATTCATATTTGAAATTGAAAATTGAAAAAGTAATATGACAATTTTTTGATGCTTTAAAAATATTTTTTCGCAATTTAAGAGTTCCTAAATCTGTCATGAGAGAAAGCACTAATAAACTTGCATTTAAATTTTCTATCCTATCCTATTTCTTAATGGTCTCTAATTACTTATTTTTACTGTTGTGGCTGATAGATCATAACACAGCTGTCTTGTGCAATTGCAGAAATATAGAATTCATTATCGGAGACTTTCAGCAGCAAACCGTGCAAAACGAATGCTGGTTTTTGAGCAGTTATGGGCACCAATTTGTCAACCCACAGCCACGGACCCAAGCTCTCTTGTCCACGTACTGCAGCAACCCAGGGTGCAGTCTGAGTGCAACCATAACCAGCTGGCGGGGTCATTCCACACAGCTGGTACGTGCTTTTCACAATACGAACAGTGCAAGGAGCAACTCAGAAGGCTACCCTAGTGGCTCATGGAGAGAAGATCTGCTTCAAATTTACTCGGAAATTTATGCCTAGCACAGATCAACACATGCATGCATGCACCCATCGAGCAATGGAAAAGTCAAGCATCTATGGGATATATGAAGATCTTAAGGGAACTGCAGTATATATATACACATATAAATTAGATGTAGACGAGAAAAATGCCTGCTGCTCTTTTCTCTCTCATGTTTACTTAATTATAAGCTGTTTTTTGTGAACTTGGGGCACAAAGACAAACAAGAAATATAAGCTAATATGAACCTTGGATGTTGTTTAATCAATTGCTGCCTTGCTTCGAATCATTTTCCCCTCTCAAGCCTTGCATCTCATCAAGCTATGAGATAATCAAACGATTATATATATATATATTTGGTTCTTATTCATCATGGGCCATTCGGTGTGTGAAGGTTGAATAATCCAGCCAATCAACCATTTTTATTCTTTTTTTCCATTTAGACCAATGGTCAAGATACTAAGAAACACAAGATGGAATAAAAAGTTCTAGTCCCTTACGAAAAATAAAAGTTATGGTCCTTAGTTCAACTAAAAACTAGTTTTTGGCAGCATCTACACAGCAACGTCTATTTTCATAAGTTATCAAATATAGGCATGCATTGGTAATGTTAGTACCTGCACATTATTAAAAATTTTTAAAATAACTGGCCCTCTTCTCCATTCCCTCTTGATCTATCCCAAAAATGAACTTCCAAAAGCCCTAAATGTTGCATTATTGCCTCACCTCATCTCGCCAACCCTTGTTGGTGCCTCTCCTCATAGTTGCAGCCTTACCTTGCCCTCGTTGCCTCCCCTCAATGTTGCCATCCTTGGTAATCTCTCTCTCTCTCTCTCTCTCTCTCTCTCTCTCTCTCTCTCTTTCTCTCACACACACACACACAAACACATGTAGACACACAAGAAATTTTCTCCTAGGCTCATCCCTACACTACAAAGGTGTCAATGCTCAATTTTGAACCAGGGACCTCTTTACAATGGTCTTTGGGCTTAAGGGAGGTTTAAACCCTTCTAGGGAGCTTTCTCTACAGATCAGAGCCTTTTAGGGTTTCTCAAGGCCTTTTAGGGCCTCTTTAGGCTCCTTGCAGCTAATTAAGTGGGCCTTTTTGGGCCTATATGACCTCTCAAAACCTCTTTGGTTTCCTTTAGGCATCTCTAGGCCTCAACGAGGGTCATAAGGGGCTCAATGTAGATTATTTAAGTCTTATTAGGTCCCAAGGGCCCAGGATCACTCTTATTAGCCATGAGGGGCAAGGAAGTAATTATTCTTGCTTCTAGGGACATTCTTGGCATTATCAAATTTTTTAATAGAAGCCCTAGATCCTCCTTGCCTATAAATAGGAAGGGTAGCTAGGGAGAAAGGAGGGGGTGGGGGTTTATGTAGAGAAAAAAAAGAGGTGCCTATGTAGAAAAAAAGGAAAAAGAAAAAGAGCTGAGGGAGAGTTTGCGTATGAAACAAGGGAGGGTGAGTATGCTTACACACCTAAGAACAAGGGAGAGAAAAGAATGGGGGAGAGAGAATAAAGTTACATAGAGAGAGAGAGAGAGAGAGAGAGAGAGAGAGAGAGAGAGAGAGAGAGACACATGACTACACGCACAAAAAGAAAGAGGATGGGGTTGGACATAAGAACACAAGGAAGAGGAAGCTCATGTCTAAGAGAAGAGAGCAAGAGGAGGAAGAGGGACAAAGGAAGTTTGGTTTGAACCTAAGTTTCTTTGAAGATTCGACATCCTCGACCTTTCAAAGTTCCATTTTAAGGTGAGCCTTCGTTCCCCTCTTTTTTCCTTTTAGATTATTTAGTCATGATTTAGTTTTTAAGGTTTGTTGTTATTTCTTTCTGACGGGGGGCAACATAGTGCTCATCTTAGGTGGGTTTCACATGTAGTAGTAGCTGCTGTGCAAGGCAGCAGTTGCGAATGCAGCTATTGTGGGGATGTTTTAGGTATTTTTCAGCAGATATAAGGCTAGAGTTAACGTTTAATAGGAGTGGATAGGGTTTCAAATGAAACCCTAGATGTGCAAGGACTATTAAGGGAGACTGGGGCCCATTTATAGCAAAAGCAGTTGCTTCAAATAACAACAATAGCCATAATTTAAGGCATGATCAGACTGTTTTGAGTTGTTAGGATGCTAGGGAGATAAGAGAGAGGAGGCGGATATGGTTTCCAAGGAAACCTTAGCTGTTCTAGCTCGGTTAGAAGGTTTTTTTTGGGGGGGGGGGGGGTGGGTAGAGGTTTGGTCGGTAGAGATAAAGGTTGTGGCAGCAAACAACAACTGCTGAAAACAGAAGCAACAGTCATGAGTTAAGGTGTAGCAAGTGCATGATGAATCCTAGGACGATGACAATTTGGGTTCTACTTGCCACGTGAAGGAGTGAGGATGGATTGAGTGAAAAGGAGACTAGGGTTTGGGTGGTGGCAGCAACACTAGTTGCTGCAAATAGTAGTCACAATAACATTTCAGTTTTGGGGGGCTGTTTAGGGCAGCAATAGCCAAACATGGCAACTGTTATAGGGGTCGCAAGGAAGCTTAAGCGCAATTATTAAGGTTTTATTATGAAATCTTGGTGTGGTAAAAGGTGTAGAGGGTGAGGCTAGCCTATGCAGGCCCATTATGGGCTGATTTAGTGGACTTTATTGCATTTAAATCCCTTGGAAAGTTTCCTTTCTTAGTTGTTTATTGTAAATTTTGTTAAAGTATTGCATCAATGGTTGGAAAATATGGGTATTCATACTCTAACATGAATTTTTTGCTTATAGTTCATGAAAAATCCTTTTCCTCTAGCTTTGTTTCTTTGGTTAATTGATGTTAGTTTGATCCCTTTGAAAGCACAAGAAAGTCTTGGATAGGAAAGTTGATAATTCCTTGAAGGAGGTTTTCTTTGTTCAAATGGTCTAATAGTATTGAGACTTTTACTAGTGTTTGATGTGGGTATTCCTTAATCATATGGGGTTTAACTTTTGTCAAGGGCTGAATACATGTAAAGTACACATTGTTAATGATATATGGTTTAATGTGAGTATGAGAGTAGGATTGATAATAATGCATAACTTTCTTATGTATACTTTTTGATGATGTTTAGATTGCTTTAACATACTTTTTGGAGATGCATAGAGTGTCTATGCATATTTTGATGGTGTTTACACTACTCGTACAACTTGTTAATGAGGTTCAAATTGCCTATGTATGCCTATCATTGATCCTCACCTGCTTATAGTCTCATAATGCATTTTGTGTGCCTCCAAGGGTAGTTTGGGATTTCTTAACTCGGCCGATGATGGGATGATCAGGGAGATTTCACCATATTGTAACCTATCCCTTCTCAACCCTAGGCAAGGGACAAGTGCTCTCCCTTAAACAAATATGGGTGAATGGGAGCCGGTGTTTGCACCATGGGACGAAGAAGCCATGGGAAAACTTGGAATTCTCATTTTCAAAACATTCCTTTTTTTCAAAAAGACCATTCAAATTCATTCTCTCTTTGGCTGATGATGAGTTTAGAAAGCTTTAAAAAACCTTTCCTGCTTTGTCAAGTATTCTCACTTGTTGTATAAATTGTATTTGAACAGCATAATACCAATGCCGCAAACAATGAAAACCAAATATAGAATACACCCACATAGTGTATATGAAAGCAAATATATCAACACAAGGAATTACGTGGTTTGGCAATACCTACATCTACGGGAGCAATCAGTAAAGTACTTTACCATGTTGGTGTCAAAAGACACTTACAATGATCTTCTTACGATTAAAATACACACATAATAGTGTATATATAAAGTTCTTAGAGGGTTTCCCTCTAACTCTAATCAACTTAACGTCCCCCTTTCAAAATTCAAAAAACTTGCGCCGAGTCCCCGAGCCAAACCTTTGATGGATTGGGAAAAACCATCTATGGTTTTAGACAGAATGTAATTTTTCTGAATTTTGGTGCCAAACCGTCGACGGTTCTAGCTAAACCATTGACGGTTTCCCTACTATCAGCACATTGATTTTTCACTATGTTTTCTCCTTGTACATAGATCCCATCAAGTATATGAGTCACATATCACAAAAATCTCCACCTTGGCGGGTATACGCCCCTTAGGAGAATCCAAAAACATAGCCCGCTATTCCACCTTAAACCTTGGGACATTAGGTTGGGACTGTCTCCCTTCTAATACTTGAAGACATGAAGCAAGTCCAAATAATACTTGAAATTTTCAGTGGTAAACAACTTTGTCGAGATGTTAGTTGCATTCTCATATGTGTGAACTTTCTCAAGTATAGGTTCACCTAAAGAGATCAATCCCCGGATCCTATGGAACCTTACATCAATGTGTTTGGTTCTAACATAATACACTCTATTCTTCACCAAATAAATGGCACTTTGACCGTCACAATGCATCACAAGTCCATCTTATTGTATACCCAACTCCTTGACCAAACTGGTAAGCCATAATGCTTCCTTTGCAGCTTCGGCGACTGCCATATATTTAGACTCAGTTGTAGACAATGCCACCAAGGATTGTACCATGGACCTCCAATAGATGGGTTCTCCTACAAAGGAAAATACATAATCTGTTGTAGACCTTCTGTGTAAAGACCTAGAAAATAATAGTAACTAAATAAAAAGGAAAAAGAAAAATTTAAAGGAGGTAAAGCAGGGTTCGTCGATGAATGCCCTGGCTTCGTCGACGAACTCCCTTATACTGTTCGTGGACGAAGGTTAGTGTTTCATCAATGAAGAGATACCGAAAGGGAGTGTTTTGGGTCCAGTGGTTCGTCGACGAGATTTTTACCTTCGTCGAAAAACTACCTTCTTCATCTCGTTGATAAGTACACGTGGCTCATCGACGAAGCCACATGTCAAGTCACCCATATATATAGCAAGGAAATGAAATCTTCTTTCCTTTCTCTCTCTAGAAAAACGTCTGTTCTGAATTCTCTCTACAAATCTAGCCTTGTTTCTCCCTAGTTTAATGATTAGAAGCTACCATGATGATCTAAGGGAGATTCTCTACAATTAGTCGAAATAGAATTTCGATTTGAGAGATTTGGGAATCATCCCAAAATCAAGGTAAGTAGGTTATTTAAGAGTTATTTGGCTTGTAGGTTTTTTTGAACCTAGATTTGGTTGTAGATGTTATTATACTGGTGTTTGGGATGATTAAATTTGGGTGTTGTGAATTCAGGATTTTAGGGCTTCTACTACAGGTAGGTTAGAGAACTTAGTTGGTGTTCTCAGGAACTCGGGTAAAAGATAAATCGTTTATAAATTCAGGAAATGTGAGTATGAAAATTATTCTGAAAATTCAGTTGATTAATAAGGAAATATGTATGTGTATAATTTCAAGATTATGAAATTATAAACGTCGTGGACGTAAGTTAGAAATCAGTAAATGAGCCTAATTTGTCAGGTAAGGGAAATATGCTATGCTAGTAAATTCAAAAATTTTATCAGTAAATTATAGTATTTGTTTATTAAAATACAAGATATAAATTATATATTTTTACAGATTTCAGAACATGGGTTTATTAATTATGTGACATGAGTAGGTATTTGTTCAGTACATAGTTTATATAGTTTTTCAGAATATCCTGATATATAGTATTATTGCACAGAAATATGCTTTACCAAATTTTATAGAGTTATAAATTACAGTGTATGTACAAACAGATATTTTACAGTATTTACAGAATACCATGATTTCCAGAATTTCAAAACCATAACACTCAGATATTACAGTTTATTCAGTTTAGATATTACAGATAAAATATTTCAGTTTATTCAGTTTAGATATTACAGATAAGATATTACAGTTATTTCAGTCAGATATTATAGTATCTTCAGATCAGTATTATAGTGTTATGATTATTTTGGAATCATGTTGAAACAGTAAGATAATTATATATATATATATATATATATATGCTAGTATTATATAGTATCGGACCTTAATGAATTATTTCAGTCAGATTCAATCAGTAGAGTACTGTACTGTTGCTATTTCAGATCAGAGTGCAACCACACATCTCAAATAGTGTGAGAATTTCAGTTAATCGTGCCTTGGAGGGATTGCAGGCTCACTAATATTCTTAGTTGAGGTGGCCGATTTGACGGTGAGGAGATTAATTACTGTGCCTGGAGGGATTGCAGGCTCCCCAGTATTCTGGGTTGAGGAGGTTGGTCTGATGATTGATAGAGTTTCAGTTGACTTATCATGGTGGCCCAACCAGAATTAAGTACCGCCTATGGGCCACACAAGAAAGATTGCAGGCTCCCCAGTATTTTGGGTTGAGGAGGTCGGTCTGATGATTGATAGAGTTTCAGTTGACTTATCCTGGTGGGCCAACCAGAGTTAAGTACCGCCTACGGGCCGCACAACCCTGTTCTGAGGAGTTAAATCATGACATACAGTTTTTCAGGGTAGTATATATATACAGATTTGCAGGATAACAATAAATATATTATGATATTAGAAGTATGATTAAATAGAAAGCTTAAATATTATAGATATATTTTTAAGTCACATAGGTGTGAGTTATACTGTATATTATTTTACATGCTATCTCAGTTTTAGTTATTTATCAGTAAATTATTTATATAAACTTAATTGCCACACATTGGTAATAGCATATTTCTTCTTACTGAGAGTTGTCTCATCCCAGTAAATTAACATTTTTCAAGTGATCCAACTAGACGAGCAAATCAGGCTCGAAGGTAGGAAGGTCGGTTGCACTACCCTGTTTGTAGGGTAAGTGTTTTCAGGGAGAAGTATTTTTGGGTAGACTCTTGGAGGTTTTATAGATGAACTAGAAAGATATGTATTTATGTGTGTATATTTTGGGGAAATACTGAATTCTAGTATTGTGTATATGGTTATACAGTATTATGTTTTCCGCTGCATAGGTGTTTCTCAGTAGTTGTTATAGGGATATTAGAGCAAATTATTATCAGTCTATTTATATTGTATTTTTTTTTTTAAAATGATATGAATTTTGAGGTCGTTACATTTGGGTATCAGAGTCTAGGTAGTTAGGTTTTGTAGACTCTAGAGTACAGCAAAAAATAATATCAGAATATAGAAATGGAATTTTAGAGAAGGATAGAACATGATATCAGTGAGTTAATGTTGGGAAACTAGGGTGAGAATTTAGGGTTCTATTTTGTAGTTTGGAAGCAGGAACTTCGGGCTGGTTTCTATTTTTTTTCCTAGGGTGACGATTTTAGAAAAACCATAGTAAACTATTGTCGGTTTCTTTTCCATATGGTAGCACTAGACCTTAAATTAGTAATAGGTAGTATGAGAACATTTTAGTTAGATTACAGTTAGAATAGTATTATGAGGTTTGGATTCTCCGAAGAATTTGTTATTATTACAGGATGGAACTAGGAGGTAGTAATGCTTGTCGCGACGTCCCGGACCCACGAGAAACCACTCTGGCGATGGATTCGATTGCAAATTGGGAAAAATGGAAGTGTATTTTGAAAAAGATATTGTTGTGGAAAAACAAAGTGTGATGAAGTCGCCACTAACCTTTTGGTGTGCTGTTAGAACACTTGATTACTACCCCGTTAGGGGTAGAATCGTTCTGCGTTACCAGAGTCGGACTCAGGAGTACGGTTACATAAAGGGAAGGTATTAGCACACCCTACGCGCCCGTTCTTACGAACGATATGAAATTAATTGAAAATTATCCCAAAATAAATCTAATAAGCTTTTGAAAATTATTCCCTTTCAAAAATCGAAAAAAAAAATGCACAAAAAAAAATGCTACATAAATATTCCCTCATAACCAAGGCAATCCAATACTCCGAAGAGTTCATGCCCTTTGTTGCAATCATTGGGATGGAAAATCAAAAAAATATGGTACAAAATATGCTCGCGGGGTTTTGAAATCTATAGGTTTTCTAAATATGAAAATAGTATTCCGCGAGGTTTTCGGACTCCTTCGGGACGAAAACAAACCTCAAAAATATTTTTTGTGGTTTTTGTGATTTTTCAATATTTTTCCCGAATTTTAAAATAGTACAAATAAAATTAAGACAAAAACCATGGAAGTCAAAGTCTAAAAATATTTTTGGAATTTTCTAAAAATTTTGTGATTTTTTTTTGACATTTTTTGTGACTTTTTGTGAACTTTTCAAATATTGGAAGGATACTAAATAGATAAAATGAAGAAACCCGGTGCCCACAGGTTCGGGGGGAGTGAATCGGTCAAACATTGACCTGTCTGGGGGGAAACTAGTTTAAGGTCTTGATCAATACCATTAGTCAAGACGCGTGGGCTGTGTGTTCAGGTGTATGTTAGAGTGCATTAATGATGCATAATATGTGTATAAGCACGAATGCATGACCATGTGTATGAATGATGTGTATGTGCGTGAATGTGTGTGCATGCATGAATGAGCACGCGCATGAATGTGTGTGCATGCACAAATGAGCACGTGTGTACATGTATGAATGTGTGCATACATGGATGAGGATGAGCACGAGCACGCATGCGTGG
This sequence comes from Malania oleifera, assembly GCF_029873635.1. Lineage (NCBI taxonomy): Eukaryota > Viridiplantae > Streptophyta > Magnoliopsida > Santalales > Ximeniaceae > Malania > Malania oleifera. The sequence continues at coordinate 89,338,483 of NC_080417.1, forward strand.
TGTGTGTAAGTGCACGCATGATTACGCATGGATGTGCATGCATGGACTAGAATACTCGTGCATGCATGCATGAATGGACAATTACCTAAATAATGATGTCATGGGTGATATTGGGATGCATGAGGTGGGTTGCATGCACGCATGTGTATGAGTATGTGATTATGTGCATTGCATGCATCTACATGCATGTGCACGTGAATGTGTGTGTTCGAGTGTGAATGCATGCATGCATGTGCATGAATGTGAATGTGTGTGTATGTGTGACTACATGCATGCATGCATGGGTATATGAATGGGTGCATATGAGCGGAATTGCATGCATGTATATGCATAAATGTGAATGTGTGGGTATGTGCATGATTGTGTGCATGTGCATGCATGAATGGGAATGTGTGTGTATGTGTATGCGTGAAATTGCATGCATGTATATGCATGTGTATGTGAATGCATGCGTAAGTGTACATGAATGTGTGTGCATGCATGATTGAGTACGTGCATGAATGTGTGTGCATGCATTGATGTGTATGTGTATGAATGTGTGTATGCATGGATGAGGATGAGCACACATACGTGGTGTGTGTAAGTGCGCGCATGATTACGCATGGATGTGTGTGCATGCATTAATGAGCACGTGCATGAATGTGTGTGCATGCATGGATGTGTATCTGTAGGAATGTGTGTGCATGCATGGATGTGTACGTGTTTGAATGTGTGTGCATGCATGGATGTGCACGTGCATTGAGGGTATGTGCATGCATGGGTGTTGAGTGAATGTTGTGTACATGCATGAATGGATGAGGTCACGGGTGATGATGTACCGCATGAGTGTACGTGTGTATGGACAAGAAGAAGCACACATGCGTGGTGTGTGTAAGTGCGCTCCTGAATACGCATGGATGGGCGTGCATGGACTAGAATACTCATGCATGCATGCATGAATGGAAAATGACCTAAATGATGATGTCATGGGTGATATCAGGATGCATGAGATGGGTTGCATGCACGAATGTATACGAGTATGTGATTATGTTGATTGTATGCATGTACATGCATGAATGGGAATGTGTGTGTATGTGTGATTGCATGCATATATATGCATGTGCGTGTGAATGCATGTGTATGTGAATGCATGTGCAAGTGAGTGTATATGAATGCATGCATGCATGTGTATGTGAGTGTATATGAATGCATGCATGCATGTGTATATGAGTGTATATGAATGCATGTATATGCATGTATGTGGATGTGGGTGTATGTGCATGCATGCATGCATGTGTATGTGTGAAATTGCATGCATGCATGTGTATGTGTGAAATTGCATGCATGTATATGCATGTGTGTGAATGCTTGTGTATAAATGTGTGTAAAGGGGACCATATACAAGTACACAAGTAGTTAAAAGGGTTAGTAAGCAAGTAAATAAAGGTTAGAGTGCAAGAAGGTAAATGTTAGTATATATGAAATTAAAAGGGCGCGGGAAAGTAAATGTTAGAGCACGAATAAATAAATGTTAGTATGCATGGGTTAGAATTAGTATGAATGCAAGCAAATAAATAAAGTGTTAGCAAATGTTAGTATAAGTTAGTGAGTTAATTTGTGAGGGTGTGTGAAAGAGTGTGTGTAGATAGTGGGTGAACAGTGTTAGTGAGTTACCGTATCCACATGGACTTATGTCAAACACCTAGTATGCAAACAAACCAAACTCCACACGTTACTCCCATTTCAAATCAAAATTTGATCTCAAAGCCCCAAACAAAACCCCAATTGATGCTGCCATCCCCCAAAATTCTTTCAACCATTCACCTAGAAACAAAACTGGTTTAGGCATTTTATCAAACAGGTAGTAGGGGTTCGGCATTTAAGCACAAGTGCAAGGGAATAGACACTGGTTTAGGAATTTTATCAAACAGGTGGTAGGCTTAAAAACAAAATCATTCAAGAGCATGCAAGGATGAAGGTGTTAGATCAAAATGGTTTAAAACTCATGAAATATTCATCGTAAAACTCCAATCTACCACAACTCGATGGCAATCTACGAACCCAAAGCCAGAGGGAAAAATTAGAAAATGGAGATACCTAAAGAGTAAAGAGGCTCGGTGTCGATTATTCAAGGTTGCCGTGTCAGAACTAGAGGCTTCAAACCTCAATGCTGCAATCTCATAGCTAAAATTACTCTGGTATGCAAAAAAACCCCACTCTCGGCTGAAATCCCGCTACTGCGCTAAAATTCCAAATCCTAAAATCTCCTTGCTGAAACTAAAAGCTGGTTAATGGCCCATATGAACACAGTCGATTATATCTCAATCCGTACTCGGAATGCTCTTCACGGTGGGTTTGTTCAGCGCTTCAGGTGCTTCCAGACCTCAAGCTTCTGCCGGGAAGCAGGCAACTTACGCGCCCTGGCGCAAGATAGTGAGATCAAAGCCCAGAAGAGGAGCGGCACCGTGTCTGTGTGTGTCGCCGTGAATGAGAGAGAGAGAGAGAGAGAGAGAGAGAGAGAGAGAGAGAGAGAGAGAGAGAGAGAGGAGCGATGATGGTAGAGGATGGTGTAGGTGCTATGGAGGAGATGAAGATTGGAGAGCTGCTGGTTTGTTGGCTTGCGGGTTTGGCCGTGAGGGTAGTGGACGAGGGTGGCGAGTTCACGGCTGGTCTGCCGGCTTTGTCGTGAGGTTGTGCAGGGATGGCCGGAGATCTGGTAGTGGTGGTTTCGGCTGATGCTGCTGGCGTGGCCCTGCTGTGATGATGCACAGTGGTGGTAGTAGAGCTCACAACAGTGGCTACAACAGTGGTGAGATAGAAATAGGGGCGAGATACCAAGAGCTGCTGGTGGTTCTGTGGGGGCGGTTACGAGAGGACTGAGATAGTGAGACGGTGAGAAGGAGAGAGGCAAAGATGAAGAGAGGGGCAGAGAACGAGGATGGAAGAGGAACGAAGGAGAGAGGGGATAATCTGAGGACACTGGGAGATCCGAACGTAACTGGTGAAGCCCAGTGGTCGTGAAGGTGGTGGGGTGCTCGAAGGTTGCTGCAATGGCCGAATGTGGTGTATGGTGTCGGCGATGGTGGCGGTTCTCCTAGGTGTAGTCTGGTGTGCAGGTTGAGGGAGATGATGAAGCATGGTTTGGGTGAGCTTGAAGAAAAGCTAGAGAGTCTGAGAGAGGGAGCGAGGATGAATCATGAACAGTGCGGCCACCACAGCTGTGCCCCCCGCCCGCGTGAATAGTGCCTATTTATAGGCTTTTAAAACAAAACCCTAGCCCCTTTTTTGTTTGCTTTTTTTTTTTTTTTTTACTTTTCTTCTTTTGCTGTTTTTGTTTGAGAATAATAATAATAATAATAATAATAATAATAATAATAATACTAGTACTAAAGATAATAATAATAATAATAATAATAATAATAATACAAATAAGAATAGTAATAATAGTAAAGCTAATAATAATAATAATACTAATAATAGTAAAAATATCCTAATAACAACAACAACAACAACAACAACAACAACAATAATAATAATAATAATAATAATAATAATAATAATAATAATAATAAATATGGCGCCTTTATTATATTTGGCTTGAGCAAAATGGGGTGTCGACAGCTGCCCCTTTTTGTAGGTTTCGTTGCTTCAAAGTAACAGTAGGAACTCTTGTACGTTATTTGTAGCAACAAACTTGTAAAGATAAAAGACGCCGATTTTAGATTGGGCCAAATGTTACAAAAGAGACCAAAGTATTACTTCCCAAAAATTACAAGCGAGGGATCAATATGAGTGAGATCGCGAAGCTTCAATAGGAGTGGGACCACGAAGGGTCAATAGGAATGGAACCGGCGAATGATTAATAAGAATGTGACTGCGATGGGTCAATAAGGTGGGACCGCAATAGGTTAATAAGGTGGGACCGCGATGGGTCAATAAGGTGGGATTGTGAAGGGTCAATAAGATGGGACCGCGATGGGTCAATAAGGTGGGACTACGAAGGGTCAATTATGTGGGACCACAAAGGTTCAATAAGAGTGGGATCGCAAATGGTCAATAAGGTGGGACCGCGATGGGTCAATAAGGTGAGACCACAAAGGGTCAATAAGAGTGGGACCATAAAGGGTCAATAAGGTGGGACAGCAATGAGTCAATAAGAACGGACTACAAAGGGTCAATAAGAGTGCGACCGCGATGGGTCAATAAGAATGGGACCGTGAAGGGTCAATAAGGTGGGGAACCATAATAGGTCAATAAGAGTGGGACCGCGAAGGGTTAATAAGTACGTGGGGCAGCAATGGGTCAATAAGAGTAGACCGCGAAGGGTCAATAAGGTGGGACCGCGAAGGGTCAATAAGGTGGGACCGCGATGGGTCAATAAGCGTGGGACCGCGAAGGATCAATAAGAATGGGACCACGATGGGTCAATATAAGAGCGGGACCGTAATGGGTGAATAAGGTGGGACCGCGATAGGTCAATAAGAGTAGGACCGCGAAGGGTCAATAAGACTGAATAAGATAATCAAAACAATTTGGATGAAACTACTTGCATGAATGAGATAATCAAGAAGGCTTTAAGGTGATCCAATGCCTCGGTTTCATCGTGAACAACATAATTTTTGGATGCAAGGGCCGAGGCCCTAATTTCAAGGTAGACGACTCAATTTGGACTAGGGGGATTATTACTCTGTATGGGAGATGATCAATCGGGTACAAGGTTTCGAGATCTTTAGGGAAATTTCCTCAAGTGTAGGGTTCTAAGTCCTGAAGAATTGCTCCGCTGAGGATGATCAATTGGGTGCAAGATCCCGAGGCTGTTTGAAGAATAAGCTCATGTGTAGGGTTCTAAGTCTTGAAAAATTGCTTCACTAGTGATCATCAATCGGGTGCCAGGTCCCAAAATCTTTCGGAAGATCAGTATTTTGGAAAATGGTTACCCTACTGAGGGTGATCAATCGGGTGCAAGACCCCGAGATTCTTCTGAAAAGTGTCCTTAGGTGAAGGGCTCAAAGTTACTCCATTGGGGATTATCAATCGGGAACGAAATCCCGAGATTCTTTGGCTGTCTTTAGATTACCCGCTTTGAGACTCAACAACCAATGCCTCAATTGATTCATGGGGTCAACTACCATAGTTTCAAAGTATGTCAATCTGTGCATGGGGTCAGTTGCCCCAGTTTCAAAATTTTTCCCAATATTTAGGGTCAGCTTCCGTAGTTTCCTTGTAACTTTTTGTGTGCCTGGGGTCAACTGCCCCCAGTTTCTAAATATGTCAAGACAAGAATGGCTCAGTGAAGGATGCAAAAGGATTATTCAAAAGTTTATTCAACCAGGCAAGTATGAATGAATGGTGCTCTATTGCTATTTGTATGTATGTTGCTACTTGAGATGCTAGAAAGCAGTGATATGTTGCTACGTGTGCATGTGCATATGATGCATAAATGCAAAGATGTATGCATGTTACATGAGATGCCCTTTGTTTTTTCTTTCTTATGCAATGCATGGAATGCATGGCGACGCATGAACTTTCCTTCTTCCAACGGGCTTGTAATCGACAACCCAATCTCTGATCTTGGGCATGTTTTTAAATTCTAGTCTGATATAAAGATGCTTGACTTCGCTCTAATGGAACTCAAAAGATGTCCCAATTACATTCTTTCAACTTCCACCCTGATGTGAAGATATCGGGACTGACTATAGTAAGGCTCAACTCAAAATTTGCCCCAGTTGCCACTGATCGTGGCCAAGCTTTCATCCTCTGAGTCCTATTCTGACACAAAGGCACAAGAACTAACTATAATGAAGATCCTTATGGAATTTGCCCTAGTTACATGCATCTATAATTGCTCTTCGCCTTCTCTTCAAATCCTACTTGAGTAAGCAAATCTCTGAATTGACTTCTAGTAAATCAGTGAGCTTTGTAGGATACTTCTTTGGTTGTTCGATCATCTTTTCGGGCTTTTGAAGGACAAAAGAGGTTTTTGTGGATGAGAAATCATGCATTTTAGACATCAATTTGCAAAGTAAAAAGGGCCTATGCACAAGATAGGTGTTTTACTATGTTCATTCTTGAGAGAAAAATTTTATACCAGTATTCGAAATTCATGTGATATTGATGCTGGTCTTTCAGCGTGGATGACTGGCTTTCTCCCTTTGTTCATTGCCCCAATTTTGTTGAAGTAAATATTCCCCTTTTGTCTTTTGATGGGGAACCATCATCACTTTCTTGTTTTGGTCGTTATCCATAGCTTAAGGAAGCTTTTACCTCTATTTTGATCTCGAGATGGACTTTATGACTCGAAACAAAACGTAGGCCTTAGGATACGGGTTCTCAGAAAAATAAGGAAACCAATAATCAAAATTCCCTTCCCCAAATGATATCCTTTGCCCTAGTTTGTGGTGGGGTACTTGCAAAGTATTGACCGAACCTATCCTTTTGAACAAGCTACCTACGTACCCTTTCGGGATCAGGTCATTTCATAGTTTAGACTCAATATTAAGTCTAACAAATTATTTGAGATAATAATGTATGCCAATCTGGTAAGGATTTTCATTTGGATCGTAATGTATGCTAAGGGATAAAGGTTATCAAAGAAAAAGGTATGATAAGGCTCAAATTTTGTTGACATCATCAAAAGTAATCATTAGTTAAGGATCACATGCGATGTATGTCCCTTAATTTCTTTCTTCCTCTTTCTTTCTTTTTCTGCATCTTCTTCTTTTTTGCTTTCACTTTCATGGAGGAGTTTTAACTTTATTTTCATTTGATCTCCATTTGGGACTAAACCTTTTAAAATTGCCCCAATGTGAGGTGTGATCTTTCGACGGGTTAAATCAAGAATCGAATATTTCGAGCTCAAAGGGGTTATCAAAAGAATTTTTCATTTCTCAATCTTTTTTCTAGGAAGCAGAAAAATGGCCTACCATCATTTTGGGTAGTCAATTATTGTCTCATCTAATTTGTCAGGCTCTTGAAACCCCAAACCTGGTTTAATTTTTAGGAAAATGACTTTTTACAAGAAAAGTTTTGTCATTCAGGCTCAAATGGTGTAATGAGCAATAAATCAGTGCTTGGTTCTTTTTGGTGGGAAGACTAGTTGACAAATAATGGTCATCTGTTATTTGATCAAAACAGGAGTGGTAAGCATCAAAAACTTATGGAACAAACAACACCATTTCATGCTTTTTTTAACGCGTGAATCCATGAGGGGAGGGAAATTGTTTTATCTTTTTATCCTCCCTTTTTTGAGTTTTCATCATTTTCATGGCTCATGAATACTAGTATTTTTGTTTTCCTAATCTTAGCATGAGACACGAGCAAACAAAATCTTGGCACTTGAACTCATAACGAAAATGCATAATTTCATTGAATTGTCAAAGGATTACAAGAGGAAAACAAAAATAACAAAAGCATCACATGAACTAAGTTGAATAGCCAAAGATTTTCCAATCCGGTGGTTGAAAAGCAAATTAATTTGTTCAGGTTATGGAGGGATTTCTGTCATCGGCAAGCTTCTCTGCCCCTTCTCGGCTCCCTGACCCTTACTTGCTACTGCCTTCCCCGTGGTCAGGTAAAGGATCACTCTGAATTCCAGGTCACTTATCATCAAAATCTAACCACCCTACATCCCTCAGCGTCTACACCTTGTATTTGAATGCCCAGCAGCGCTTAATGGAGTGCTCAGGAATATTGGTATGATAAATGCGTCAGACATCTAGGTCGTACCAACGTGGAAAACGGGGTAAGACAGGAGTCCCCGGAATGGCTGTAACCATGTTTTGTTCCTTCAGTTAAGTGAATAAGTCTGAATATGCCATCGGAATGGGGTCTATCTTCCTAACATTTCTTTGGATGCCCCTTTCCTGTGCTTGGTTAATTGGCTGGGTAGGCATTGGCTCGGGAGGAGCCTTTTGAGGCCTCATGTCTGTTTGCGCAATATGATTAACGGTGGGTCTGAAAGCAAAATTCTTCTTAGGCCACCGATTTCCACCTCCCTGATAATAATGCCCCTAAACCATATGAGCTTCCTTATCCTTCTTCCTACCTATCCATTTCTTGCCTGTACTAACCTCGTTTCCACTATCCTTGCCTAGACCCGCCTTGATGTCGGCTTCAATTCTCCTTCTTGCAACCACAATATCCATGAAATCGTGGGGAGTTGCCCCCCGAAGATGCGTGCGGTAGGAGTCTTTTAGTGTGCTCATAAACAAATAAATGGTCTCTCAGTCACTTACCGGGGGATCCACCTGGATCACCACATCCCTCCACCTATAAGCATACTTTTTGAACGTTTTAGTGGACTTCTTCTCCATTTCTTGCAAAGTCATTCGGTCATGTGCCATCTCCGTCACATGGCGATAGTGAGTGACAAAGGCATTGACCTAGTCCTTCCAAGTACGGACCCTAGTCTTATCTTGCTAAATGTACCGACGGATAGCAAACCGGGTCAAACTACTTTGAAAATAGTGCATCATTAGCTTTTCATCATTTGAGTACACTGCCATCGCTTGAGAGTACATCAGTAAGTGAGTTCGAGGACACTGGGTTCCGTCGTACTTTTCAAAGTCCGGCATCTTGAATTTTGGCAGCAAATTGATCTTCGGCACCAAGCAGAGGTCAGTTGGATCAACAAGACCGAATGAATTGGATCCTTCGATGGCCCTTAACCATTCTTCAAGTATGTCACAGCGACACTCAGTTGTGATTCTATTCACCCCCACATCTGTCAACATTATCAGGGGTGCTCTGACTACTAGGACTTCTAGTGTCGCTGTGGTAAGAATGAATGAAGCACTGTTTGGTGGGGGGTTTTCTATGGTGACCAGAGGTTGTGTCAAGGTTTTTCCGTGTACTGGGGTGAATCCCAGAGGGTAAGTAGGGTCTGACTCCTCATCATCTTGTGTTTGCATAGTCTTACCCTTACTCATCATTAGGTTCAAAAGCTTATTCATCTTACTATTTAGCTTTTCTTGCCATTGTTCTATTCTCAGGACTCTGCCTTCCAATTTTTCTACCATGATCTTTGCTTTACTCCTAGTGTTGTAGGGGTGAGTAGTGGTGGGCTCAATGTTGGAATTCTAGATTTTAATTTGGCTCGATGGAAGTTAGAAAGTGATTATCAGCCCATTGGAGAAGAACATCCATGCATGCATGCATGTAATGAAACCTAAACAATCATTGAGTCAGAGTTTCAGGAAAAACCTTAATGATCCCATGAATAATCCATTTTCTCCTAGGTAGGGTACTTTAAGAGATAAAATTTGAATTTTTCATAAATGAATTAGACTTTTCTCGAAACATTGGCCAAGTGATATGGATGCTTGACATGGATGCAGGATGTACAACATGAAGCATTTCAAAACATATATATAGCAGACATGGATTACAACATGTGGAGAAGGATGTGGCTTCTGTCCCAACTCAAGGGAAGGTATGTACATGGGGTTCTTTGAGGCTCTACCCTAGGCAAGGGATTATGAATAATCATGTGGGGTTAAGCTCTAATCCCTATAAACAAAAGGTCCCCAGATTGAAATTCCATCCTTCCTCACAGAGGTCTGGACAAACACTACAAAAAAAACTGGTTTTTAGTGACGAACATATTAGTGACGAAATTAAATTCGTCACTAATATTTTCGTCATTAAAAATATGAAAATATCGCACGAAAACATTTTTTGCGCGTAAAATAACCCGTGAAAATATTAGTGACGATTTATGGGGTATTAGTGACGAATTAAATCCGTCACTAAAAAATAAACATTAGTGACGATTAAAAAACCGTTAGTACTATTTTTTTTAGAAAATAAAAAATGCTAAGTTCAGAATATTAGTGACGAATTTATAGTTTCGTCACTACTAGACCATTATTAGTGACAGATTTGACAACCGTCACTAATAATTCCTTTTTTAAAAAAAAAATTTAAAAAAAATTTAAGTTTAAAGTATTAGATACGACTTTGTAAATTCGTCACTATTGGTCCCTTATTAGTGACGAATTCAAGAACCGTCACTAATACTTCCTGTTTTAAAAAAATAAAAAATTTTAAGTAATTCTTCACTATTGGTCCCTTATTAGTGACGGATTTGAGAACCGTTACTAATACTTCCTTTTTAAAAAAAAAAAAACAAATAAAAAAATTTATGTTCAGAGTATTAGTGACAATGTTGTATATTCGTTACTAATAAGGGACTAATAGTGATGAATTTGTAGATTCATCACTAATACTTCTTTTTTTTAAAAATAAAAATAAAAAATTTTAAGTTTAGAGTATTAGTGATGAATTTACAAATTCGTCACCGTTGGTCCCTTATTAGTGACAAATTTCTAGATTCGTCACTAATAGGCCATTATTAGTGACGAATTATGGACTGTCACTATTGTTATGTCATTTTTTTAAAAAAAATAGAAGGAGAGTAGCAGTGATGGTTTTGAAACTGTCACTAATGCCCAAAACTCTTATCCCTTCCCACAAGATATTTTCCCACACTTTCCCCTGCTCCTCGCTTTTCCCTCCTGCTCCAACTGGCTCCTCCTCCTCCCCTTCTACTCCCGGGAACCTCTCTTCCAGTCTCCCACTTCTTTCGACTTGGTACGCCCTGTTCACCGGATGTCTCAGGCTTTGTCGGAGCCCTAGCAGACTCGCGACCCCCGTCGAACCCCTTTCCCAGTCTCCCGCTGTTCCCAACCAACTGAAGGCCTTCTCGCCGGACATCTTGAGTTTGGTCGGAGCCCTAGCCAACTCACAACCCATGTCGAACCCCTCTCCCAATCTCTTGCTACTCCCAGGTATTTCTTGAGACCTATACGCCTATTTTGTATTCCAGAAATATTTTGCATTCTGTTGGTGCTTTAGGGTATCTATTTTTGTCTTGTTTCTACTTTTGTTGCTGCATTTATTATTTGTTATTTTTGAATTTTTGTGTGTAAAATAGTAGGAAATCATTTCATTCAAATATGCTTTATTGGAGATTTTGTTTTGATTTTTGAAGTGTCCAAAATTGGAACACTTCGGAAGTAAAAAAATTCACTTTGTTGGAATTGTTTTAGGAAATGGTCTGTAATGTTGTGAAAATGTTGCCTTTCAAAATTGTTTGGACTTTGGATGCAGGTTATTCTTGATGAGCACATCATCATCCAGGAACCCTCATTTTGTGCTGTTCTCAATTAATGGAGAGTTCCCATTGAATACTCAAAATATATTTTCTATCTTTTTTTTTTTTTTTGAGTAATACAATCTAGTTTGAAAATGTAGTGGCCATTCTTATTTTGCTTTATAAGCTTGAGAGAGAGAGAGAGAAGACATGAACTTTTGTACATTTCAATTGATTTCAAGTTTTCTGACTGAAAAAGATATTTCAATGGAAACATACAAATATTTAAAGTGATCAATTTAACTTTATTTTGTTTGACATAATTTCATTATTATTTTAGGGATGATTTTATTCTATTTAAATTTAATGCGTACCTCTAATAAAACCTTTTGAAATTATGTTAAATAGATATTCTGAAACCTATCCATCATCAAATCAAGTGGGCATCATCACATCAAGTGAGCACTTTGTTGAAACTTAAGAAGGTGATGTCCAACTCATGATGTGAATGAAATGCTAGTGTTTAAAACATTGCAAATAAATAATGACTTATTTTTCTTCAAAAATGAACTGAAGTTTGCAATATTTCATTTATTGGGATCATTGTCCAATGATATCAAATGAACTCAAATGTGCCAATATTTGTATTTAATCTTTGGAGGGTAGAGGGATAGATGCACCATTTGTTACGAGTATCGTCATTATTAGGTTGAATTTGAATTTGAGTTAATATGGATAAATTTTAATATAATTGTATATATTCAAATTGAAGGCTCTCTAAATATAAGATTTTTATATTTACATGTCTTTTAGGAAGATAAATTTATCTTTTTATGAGAATTCAAAATGTATAATAATAATAATAATAATAATAATAATAATAATAATAATAATAATAATAATAATAATAATAATAAAAATGGCATCTCGCTTTGATAGCACCGACCATGTACTATGGAGTCATATAAGATTACATTTATGTAAATAATATTATTACGATTATTATTATTATCGAATAAAGTATTTTACTTAAAGTAGCTGAGTAAGCCATATACACCTATTATTATATATCCTTTATTATAATGATGATAGAGGTTTTTATTAGGCTCTTAAAAATTATACAGCTATATGTTAAAACTCTCTTTTCATCCCAAATGCAATGAATTGAGAGCAGGTTTAGGTCAACAATAAAGTTGTTCATTTGTTATCAATTAGGCATGGTCAACAATAAACATACACCACAAAGACATGACATGATCACATAAATACCAGATGCGCCATCTGCCCTTCCTAGAAAAGGCGCATGGAGGGCAAGTTCAATGCACATTATGAATAATTCTGATGATTTGTTGCCCAAAATAGTGTAGCTTACGAACAATCTTCAGATGGGGCACATCTACGTGCACAAAGTTGAGCGGGACTACTAAGTGCTAATCCAAATGAGTAGCAATTTGAACAGTAGACCTAGTTTGGTTACATTAGCTTGGTTACATTAGGTTCTCGCATGCTCAAACTCACTAGTATCTACATGATGCGTATTATTGTGATTTGTTTGCTTGAATCTATCAAGTTTTAGTACAGAATTTTTTTGGGAAATGTCCAATTTACAGACGGCATGCTACCCAAATTTCGTTAAAATTTGTCTATAATAAAATTATGTACAAAGAAATGTATGCATGATCAGTTAAAACTTAAAGTTGTTCTAACTCGCGTCTATCACATGTTGAAATTCGTAAGAAAAGAGACGATCTTAGGCTTAAACATGCAATTATTAGGTTCTGTATTCTGATCACTTTTTTTTTTTTTTTCATTTCCTTGCTTGAATTTTAATTCCTGGCTTCAACAGCGTCCAACTCTTGTTTTCAACAATGTTAAACTCATATACTATTCAAATTTAATATATACAGTTTCATCTCAACCAAGCCCCTCCCACCACTAATAAATTTAATATAAGTCCCTAATATATTAACTTAAATGGTACATTCTAATTTACACATAAATAATGCACAATATGCTCGATATAAATCCATTCAAGGCAAAAGGATGCAAAGAACTATGTAATTTAAGAAATTAAATTAATAAATAAAATTATATTTGATTGGTTTATTTCCTTATGCAAAATTTCATTATGCACAATATATTTCCTTGTGGCTTGTGTCTCTATTTAAAGGTATTCTTGTCCTTATGCATGAGTTGCATATTTATGAGCTCCTCCATAACTCCTACAATTTGGTGTTCGTTTATGGAGTTTGTTGTGGATTAACAGCTCATTTGCCAAAATTAATTCATACAAATAATTTCATACTTTAGGATGTTTTAACACGTGGTGATAAAGGTACTTTTATTTCTCTTAATATAGTTATGTATATTTAATGAAAAACATTGACACTTGAAATTCTTAGGATATTTCTCGGAGAAATTGCAAATTAATTCAAGAAAATAAATATGTTGGAGGAGTGACAAAAGAAACAAAGAGGAATCGTTTCACTTTGCACTGTGTTTATTAGGTAAGAGGAAGGAAAAAGGGAATGAAAAGGTGAGTGGAAAATCCTATTTTTCTTCATTTGGTAAATACAATAGCTTGAGTGTTTTTAGGTTAAAGGGTTGGGAGTTGAAACTTTCATGCTGGTCTGAGGTTTGAATTATTGAAAGGGTGAGAATTTTTAACCCTGCTATAATGGTACAATAGAAAGTCTTAGGGCCTGTTCAGTTGTGAGAAACAATTTTTATTTTCATTTTTAATTTTGTTTTTTAAATAATTAAAAAAATCCAGATTATGAATTTTTATTTTCTAACATTTATATAAAAAAAATTGAAAAACAACAAGTTTTGGCACTATTCCCTCACAGAGAATACTTTTATTTTTCATTTTTAAAAATTTTAAATTATTACAAAAATACCATATTGTTTTTCAATTTTCTAAATTTGCGTAGCAAAGTTGGAAAATATCTTTTTCTTATTTTCTTGATTTCTAATTTTTTATATATGATTTTTGGAGATTTTAATAAATTATAATTTTCTATATTCTAATTATTTGGAAACCTAGAAATAAAAGAGTTAGAATTTTTTTAATTCTTTTAAAAAACTAAAAATAAAAAATAAAAACTATTGAATAGTTTTCTAGCATACTGAAGGCGATCTAATCTTTTAAAGGCTTAAGCTGTGAATTCTAGCTAGAAGGTATGCATCAATAGGTTATGCCTCACATAGTAAAACAAATAGGTTCACAAACCTTGAAAACAACCTCGCGAGGTTTAAAAATTGCTTAAGAGGATATTTCTTGAATTCAGGTTCTATGCTCGCGATTGAACAATGAACTTTCAAATTTATGTAAATTTTAAAGTATCAAACTTAATGCACATTATGAATAATTTTGATGATTTGTTGCCTAAAATAGTGCAGCTTGCGAACAATCTTCAGATGGGGCACATCTACGTGCACAAAGTTGAGCAGGATTGCTAAGTGCTGATCCAAATGATTAGCAATTTGAACAGTATAACTAGTTTGGTTACATCAGCTGGCTGGGTCAATTGGGGAGAGTGGAATTTTTGGATTCTATAACTTTAAGGTTTTTCAACATTGTGAATTGCATGCGGTAGTGGAATTGGGTTGTCGCATGCACAAACTCACAGGTATGTGCATGATGCGTATTATTGTCATTTATTTGCTTGAATCGATTAGGATTTAGTGCAGCAATTTTTTAATAAATGTCCAATTTACAGACGGCATGTTGCCGAAATTTTGTTAAAATTTTCCAAAACAAAAAGAAAATATAGGCTTAGTTTAATGTTAAAATATTTTTGAAAGGATGAGTGAAACTTAAAAATCATAATAAATGAGGCAATGTAGACTTAGTTCATTTAGAACGGACATTCATTTATATACTTTTGGTCCGGTAAGCTTAAAGCATTCATTGCCGAGCCGAAACATTGAAAATAGTATACACACTTGGCTGAGGATTTGAAAATTTGAAAAAGGCATAAGTTTAATATATAAATAACTCAGAGGGAACATCATTTTCATAATTATTTAAATTAAATGCTCTCATCATCTCATAACGTTCATGTCCAAATGCCTGAATCAATAACAATACAACACTGAACTCAAAATTATCCACTGTTCTCTGCTATTTATATTCTGAATTTAATATACGGTAACATGTATTACTATCGTGAATATGCTACATAATTGCATGCTAGTCTAGAATGCCTCTTGTATGGCGGATGCAGTTGATGTGTATTACATGCTAGTAGTGCATATAGGTTCTTATGTGCCTTCAACTTCTTATAAATGATCTATTTGAACTTATCAAGTGCAGATTTTATGGGAAAATATCCAATTTATAGACGGCATGCTGCCGAAATTTTGTTAAAATTTTTCCAGACAAAAAGAAAATATAGGCTTAGTTTAATGTTAAAATATTTTTGAAAGGATGAGTGAAACGTAGGAATCATAATAAATGAGGCAATGTAGACTTAGTTCATTTAGAACGGACATTCATTTATATGTTTTTTGTCCGGTAAGCTTAAAGCATTCATTGCCGAGCCGAAATCATTGAAAATATTATGAACACTTGGCTGTGGATTTGAAAATTTGAAAAAGGCATAAGTTGAATATATACATAACTCAGAGAGAGCATTATTTTCATAATTATTTAAATTAAATATTCTCATCATCTCATAATGTTCATGTCTAAATACCTGGATGAATAACAATATTACACTGAACTCAATACTATCTACTGTTCTCTGCTATTTATATTCTAAATTTAATATATGGTAACATGCATTACTGTCCTGAATATGCTACATGATTGCATGCTAGTCTAGAATGCCTCCAACATGGTGGATGCAGTTGATGTGTATAGCATACTGGTAGTGATTATAGGTTCTCGTGTGCCTTCAACTTCTTATAAATGATCTATTTGAACATATTAGGTGTAGGTTTATGGGAAAACGTCCAGTTTACATACGACATATTGCCGAAATATCGTTAAAATTTTCCCAAACAAAAAGAAAATATAAGCTTAGTTTAATGTTAAAATATTTTTAAAAAGGTGAGTGAAACTTAGGAATCATAATAAATGAGGCAATGTAGACTTAGTTAATATAGAACGGACATTCATTTATATGTTTTTGGTCCGGTATTGCCGAACCGAAATTATTGAAAATATTATAAACACTCAACTGAGGATTTGAAAATTTGAAAAAGGCATAAAATGAATATATACATAACCCAGAGGGAGCATCATTTTCATAATTATTTAAATTAAATGCTATCATCATCTCATAAAGTTCATGTCCAAATACCTAAATGAATAACAATACTACACTGAACTCAATACTATCCACTGTTCTCTACTACTTATATTCTAAATTTAATATATGGTAACATGTATTACTGTCCTGAATATGCTACATGATTGCATGCTAGTCTAGAATGCCTCCTACATGGCGGATGCAGTTGATGTGTATTGCATACTGGCAACGGATATAGGTTCTCGTATGCCTTCAACTTCTTATAAATGATTTATTTGAACCTATTAGGTGTAGGTTTTATGGAAAAATGTCCAATTTACAGACGGCATGCGGCTGAAATTTCGTTAAAATTTTCACAAACAAAAACAAAATATAGGCTTAGTTTAATGTTAAAATATTTTTGAAAGGATGAGTGAAACTTAGGAATCATAATAAATGAGGCAATGTAGACTTAGTTAATTTAGAACGGACATTCATTTATATGTTTTTGGTCCGGTATTGCTGAACCAAAATCATTGAAAATATTATAAACACTCAACTGAGGATTTGGAAATTTGAAAAAGGCATAAGTTGAATATATACATAACTCAGAGGGAGCATCATTTTCATAATTATTTAAATTAAATGCTCTCATCATCTCATAAAGTTCATGTCCAAATACCTAGATCAATAACAATACTACACTGAACTCAATACTATCCACTATTCTCTACTATTTATATTCTAAATTTAATATATGGTAACATGTATTACTGTCGTGAATATGCTACATGATTGCATGCTAATCTAGAATGCCTCTTGCATGGCGGATGCAGTCGAGGTGTATTGCATGCTTGCAGTGGGTATAGGTTCCCATGTGCCTTCAACTTCTTATAAATGATATATTTGAACCTATCAGGTGCATGTTTTTTTGGGAAAACGTCCAAGTTACAGACGGTATGCTGCGGAAATTTCGTTAAAATTTTCCTAAACAAAAAGAAAATATAGGCTTAATTTAATGTTAAAATATTTTTGAAAGGATGAGTGAAACTTAGGAATCATAATAAATGAGGCAATGTAGACTTAGTTCATTTAGAACGGACATTCATTTTTATGTTTTTGGTCTGGTATGCTTAAAGTATTCATTGCCGAACCGAAATCATTGAAAATATTATAAACACTTGGCTGAGGATTTGAAAATTTGGAAAAGGCATAAGTTGAATATGTACATAACTTAGAGGGAGCATCATTTTCATAATTATTTATAATAAATGCTCTCATCATCTCATAGCGTTCATGTCCAAATGCCTGGATGAATAACAATACCATGCTAAACTCAATACTATCCACTGTTCTCTACTATTTATATTCTAAATTTAATATATGGTAACATGTATTACTGTCCTAAATATGCGACATGATTGCGTGCTAGTCTAGAATGCGTCCTGCATGGCGGATGCAGTTGATGTATATTGCATGCTGGTAGTGGATAGAGGTTCTCATGTGCCTTCAACTTCTTATAAATGATCTATTTGAACCTATCAGGTGCCGGTTTTATAGGAAAACGTCCAATTTACAGATGACATGCTACTGATATTTCGTTAAAATTTTCACAAGAAAAAAGAAAATATAGCCTTAGTTTAATGTTAAAATATTTTTGAAAGGATGAGTGTAACTTAGGAATCATAATAAATGAGGCAATGTAGACTTAGTTCATTTAGAACGGACATTCATTTATATGTTTTTGGTCCGGTAAGCTTAAGCTATTCATTGCCGAGACGAAATAATTGAAAATATTATAAACACTTGGCTGAGGATTTGAAAATTTGAAAAAGGCATAAGTTGAATATATACATAACTCAGAGGGAGCATCATTTTCATAATTATTTAAATTAAATACTCTCATCATCCCATAATGTTCATGTTCAAATGCCTAGATGAATAACAATACTACGCTGAACTCAATATTACCCACTGTTCTCTACTATTTATATTCTGAGTTTAATATATGGTAGCATGTATTACTATTGTGAATATGCTACATGATTGCATGCTATTCTAGAATGCCTCCTGCATGGCGGATGCAGTTTATGTGTATTGCATGGTGGTAGTGGATATAGGTTCTCGTGTGCCTTCAACTTCTTATAAATGATCTATTTGAACCTATCAGGTGCAGGTTTTATGGGAAAACGTCATATTTACAGACCACATGCTGCTGAAATTTCGTTAAAATTTTCCCAAACAAAAAGAAAATATAGGGTTATTTTAATGTTAAAATATTTTTAAAGGGGTGAGTGAAACTTAAGAATCATAATAAATGAGGCAATGTAGACTTAGTTCATTTAGAACAGACATTCATTTATATGTTTTTGGTCTAGTAAGTCTAAAGCATTCATTGCCGAGCCGAAATCTTTGAAAATATTATAAACACTTGTCTGAGGATTTAAAAATTTGAAAAAGGCATAAGTTGGATATGTAGAAAACTCAGATGGAGCATCATTTTCATAATTATTTAAATTAAATGCTCTCATCATCTCATATCGTTCATGTCCAAATGCCTGAATGAATAACAATACTACGTTGAACTCAATACAATGCACTGTTCTCTGCTATTTACATTATGAATTTAATATATGGTAACATGTATTACTATCGTGAATATGCTACATAATTGCATGCTAGTCTAGAATGCCTCCTGTATGGCGGACGCAGTTGATGTGTATGACATGCTGGTGGTGATTATCAGTTCTCGTGTGCCTTCAACTTCTTATAAATGATCTATTTGAACCTATCAGGTGCAGGTTTTATGGGAAAACGTCCAATTTACAGACGACATGCTCCTGAAATTTCATTAACATTTTCCCAAACAAAAAGAAAATATAGGCCTAGTTTAATGTTAAAATATTTTTGAAAGGATGAGTGAAACTTTGGAATCATAATAAATGAGGCAATATAGACTTAGTTCATTTAGAACGGGCATTCATTTATATGTTTTTTGTCTGGTATGTCTAAAGTATTCATTGCCGAGCCAAAATCTTTTAAAATATTATGAACACTTGGTTAAGGATTTGAAAATTTGAAAAAGGCATAAGTTGGATATATACATAACTTAGAGGGAGCATCATTTTCATAATTATTTAAATTAAATGCCCTCATCATCTCATATCGTTCATGTCCAAATGTCTGGAAGAATAACAATACTACGCTGAACTAAATACAATGCACTGTTCTCTGCTATTTATATTATGAATTTAATATATGGTAACATGTATTACTGTCGTGAATATGCTACATGATTGCATGCTAATCTAGAATGCCTCCTGCATGGGGGATGCAGTTGATGTGTATTGCATGCTAGTAGTGGATATAGGTTCTCGTGTGCTTACAACTTCTTATAAATGATCTATTTGAACCTATAAGGTGTAGGTTTTATAGGGAAACGTCCAATTTACAGATTGCATGCGGCCGAAATTTTGTTAAAAGTTTCCCAAACAAAAAGAAAATATAGGACTAATTTAATGTTAAAATATTTTTGAAAGGATGAGTGAAACTTAGGAATCATAATAAATGAGGTAATGTAGACTTAGTTAATTTAGAACGGACATTCATTTGTATGTTTTTGGTCCGGTAAGCTTAAGGCATTCATTACCGAGCTGAAATCATTGAAAATATTATAAACACTTGCCTGTGGATTTGAAAATTTGAAAAAGGCATAACTTGAATATATGCATAACTCAGAGGGAGCATCATTTTCATAATTATTTAAATTAAATGCTCTCATCATCTCATATCGTTCATGTCCAAATTCTAGGATGAATAACAATACTACGCTGAACTCAATACTATCCACTGTTCTCTACTATTTATATACTAAATTTAATATATGGTAACATGTATTACCGTCGTGAATATGCTACATGATTGCATGCTAATCTAGAATGCCTCCTACATGGCGGATGCAGTTGATGTGTATTGCATGCTGGTAGTGGGTATAGGTTCTCGTGTGCCTTCAACTTTTTATAAATGATCCATTTGAACCTATGAGGTGCAGGTTTTTTGGGAAAACGTCCAATTTATAGACGGCATACTGCCGAAATTTCGTTAAAAGTTTCCCAAACAAAAAGAAAATATAGGCTTAGTTTAATATTAATATATTTTTGAAAGAATGAGTGAAACTTAGTAATCATAATAAATGAGGCAATGCTGACTTAGTTCATTTAGAACGGTCATTCATTTACATGTTTTTGGTCCGGTAAGCTTAAAGCATTCATTGTCGAGCCGAAATCATTGAAAATATTATAAACACTTGGTCGAGGATTTGAAAATTTGGAAAAGACATATGTTGAATATATAAATAACTCAGAGGGAGCATCATTTTTATAATTATTTAAATTAAATGCTCTCATCATCTCATATCGTTCATGTCAAAATGCCTGGATGAATAACAATACTACGCTGAACTCAATTCTATGCACCCTTCTCTGCTATTTATATTCTAAATTTAATATATGGTAACATGTATTACTGTCGTGAATATGCTACATGATTGCGTGCTAGTCTAGAATTCCTCCTGCATAGCAGATGCAATTGATGTGTATTGCATGCTGGTAGAAGGTATAGGTTCTCGTGTACCTTCAACTTCTTATAAATGATCTGTTTGAACCTATCAGGTGCTGGTTTTATGGGAAAACGTTCAATTTACAGAACACATGTTAACAAAATTTCGTTAAAATTTTCACAAACCAAAAGAAAATATAGGATTAGTTTAATGTTAAAATATTTTTGAAAGGGTGATGAGACTTAGGATTCATAATAAATGAGGTAATGTAGACTTGGTTCATTTAGAACGGACATTCATTTATATGTTTTTGGTCCGGTAAGTCTAAAGCATTCGTTGCTTAGCCGAAATCTTTGAAAATATTATAAACACTTGGCTGAGGATTTGAAAATTTGAAAAAGGCATAAGTTGAATATATATATATATATACATAACTTATAGGGAGCATCATTTTCATAATTATTTAAATTAAATACCCTCATCATCTCATATTGTTTATGTCAAAATTCTTGAATGAATAACAATACTACGCTGAACTCAATACAATGCACTATTCTCTGCTATTTATATTATGAATTTAATATATGGTAACATGTATTACTGTTGGAATATGCTACATAATTGCATGCTAGTGAAGAATGCCTCCTGCATGGCAGATGCAGTTGATGTGTATGACATGCTGGTAGTGATTATAGGTTCTCGTGTGCCTTCACCTTTTTATAAATGATCTATTTGAACCTATCAGGTGCAGGTTTTATGGGAAAACGTCTAATTTACAGACAGCATGCAGCTAAAATTTCGTAAAAATTTTTCCAAACAAAAAGAAATTATAAGCTTAGTTTAATGTTAAAATATTTTTGAAAGGGTGAGTGAAACTTAGGAATCATAATAAATAAGGTAATGTAGACTTAGTTAATTTAGAACGGACATTCATTTATTTGTTTTTGGTCTGGTATTGCCGAACCGAAATCATTGAAAATATTATAAACACTCAATTGAGGATTTGAAAATTTGAAAAAGACATAAGTTGAATATATACATAACTCAGAGGGAGCATCATTTTCATAATTATTTAAATTAAATGCTCTCATCATCTCATAACGTTCATATCCAAATGTTTGGATGAATAACAATACAACGCTAAACTCAATACAATGCACTGTTCTTTGCTATTTATATTATGAATTTAATATAACATGTATTACGGTCGTGAATATGCTACATAATTGCATGCTAGTCTAGAATGCCTCCTGCATGGCGGATGCAGTTGATGTGTATAGCATGCTGGTCGTGATTATAGGTTCTTGTGTGCCTTCAACTTCTTATAAATGATCTATTTGAACCAATCAGGTGCAGGTTTTAGGGGAAAACGTCCAATTTAGAAACGACATGCTGTCAAAATTTTGTTAAAATTTTCCCAAAGAAAAAGAAAATATAGGCCTAGTTTAATGTTAAAATATTTTTGAAAAGGTGAGTGAGACTTAGGATTCATAATAAATGAGGCAATGTAGACTTAATTCATTTAGAATGGATATTCATTTATATGTTTTTGGTCCAGTAAGTCTAAAGTATTCATTGCTGAGCTAAAATCTTTGCAAATATTATAAACACTTGGCTGAGGATTTGAAAATTTGAAAAAGGCATAAGTTGAATATATGCATAACTCAGAGGGAGCATCATTTTCATAATTATTTAAATTAAATGCCCTCATCATCTCACATCATTCATGTCCAAATGCCTGGATGAATTACAATACATTGCTGAACTCAATACAATGCATTGTTCTCTGCTATTTACATTATGAATTTAATATATGGTAACATGTATTACTGTCGTGAATATGCTACATAATTGCATGCTAGTCTAGAATGCCTCCTGCATGGTGGATGCAGTTGATGTGTATAGCATGCTGATAGTGATTATAGGTTCTCGTGTGCCTTCAACTTCTTATAAATGATCTATTTAAACCTATCAGGTGCAAGTTTTATGGGAAAACGTCCAATTTATAGATAGCATGCAGCCGAAATTTCATGAAAAGTTTCTCAAACAAAAAGAAAATATAGGCTTAATTTAATGTTAAAATATTTTTGAAAGGATGAGTAAAACTTAGGAATCATAATAAATGAGGCAATGTAGACTTAGTTCATTTAGAACGGACATTCATTTATATGTTTTTGGTTCGGTAAGTTTAAAACATTCATTGCCGAGCCGAAATCATTAAAAGTATTATAAACACTTGGCATTGGATTTGAAAATTTGAAAAAGGCATAAGTTGAATATTTGCATAACTCAGAGGGAGCATCATTTTCATAATTATTTAAATTAAATGCTCTCATCATCTCATATCGTTCATGTCCAAATGCTTAGATGAATAACAATACTACACTGAACTCAATACTATCCACTCTTCTCTGCTATTTATATTCTAAATTTTGTATATTGTAACATGTATTACTGTGGTGAATATGCTACATGATTGTGTGCTTGTCTAGAATGTCTCCTGCATAGCGGATGCAGTTGATGTGTATTGTATGCTAGTAGTGGGAATATGTTCTCGTGTGCCTTCAACTTCTTATAAATGATCTATTTGAACCTATCAGGTGCCGATTTTATGGGAAAACGTCCAATTTACAGATGACATGCTACCAAAATTTCGTTAAAATTTTCACAGACAAAAAGAAAATATAGACTTAGTTTAATGTTAAAATATTTTTGAAAGGATGAGTGAAACTTAGGAATCATAATAAATGAGGCAATGTAAACTTAGTTCATTTAGAACGGACATTCATTTATATGTTTTTGGTCCCGTAAGCTTAAAGCATTCATTGCTGAGTCGAAATCTTTGAAAATATTATAAAAAGTTGGCTCAGGATTTGAAAATTTGAAAAAGGTGTAAGTTGAATATATACATAACTCAGAGGGAGCATCATTTTCATAATTATTTAAATTAAATGCTCTCATCATCTCATATCGTTTATGTCCAAATGTCTGGATGAATAACAATACTACGCTGAACTCAATACAATGCACTATTCTCTGCTATTTATATTCTGAATTTAATATATGGTAACATGTATTACTGTCGTGAATATGCTACATGATTGCATGCTATTCTAAAATGCCTACTGCATGGCAGATGGAGTTGATGTGTATTGCATGCTAGTAGTGGATATAGGTTCTCGT
Organism: Malania oleifera; assembly: GCF_029873635.1. Lineage (NCBI taxonomy): Eukaryota > Viridiplantae > Streptophyta > Magnoliopsida > Santalales > Ximeniaceae > Malania > Malania oleifera. The sequence continues at coordinate 89,362,532 of NC_080417.1, forward strand.
GTGCCTTCAACTTCTTATAAATGATCTATTTGAACCTATTAGGTGCAGGTTTTATGTGAAAACGTCCAATTTACAGACCACATGCTGCCGACATTTCGTTAAAATTTTCCGAAACAAAAAGAAAATATAGGCTTAGTTTAATGTTAAAATATTTTTGAAAGGGTGACTGAAACTTAGGAATCATAATAAATGATTCAATGAAGACTTAGTTCATTTAGAACGGACATTCATTTATATGTTTTTGGTCCGGTAAGTCTAAAGCATTCATTGCCGAGCCGAAATCTTTGAAAATATTATAAACACTTGGCAGAGGATATGAAAATTTGAAAAAGGCATAAGTTGAATATATACATAACTCAGAGGGGGCATCATTTTCATAATTATTTAAATTAAATGCTCTCACCATCTCATATCGTTCATGTCCAAATGCCTGGATGAATAAAAATACTACGCTGAACTCAATACAATGCACTGTTCTCTACTATTTATATTATGAATTTAATATATGGTAACATGTATTACTGTTGTGAATATGCTACATAATTACATGCTAGTGAAGAATGCCTCCTGCATGGCAGATGCAGTTGATGTGTATGACATGCTTGTAGTGGATATAGGTTCTTGTGTGCCTTCAAGTTCTTATAAATGATCTATTTGAACCTATCAAGTGCAAGTTTTATGGGAAAACATCTAATTTAGAGACGGCAAGCTGCCGAAATTTCATTAAAAGTTTCCCAAACAAAAAGAAAATATAGGGTTAGTTTAATGTTAAAATATTTTTGAAAGGATGAGTGAAACTTTGGAATCATAATAAATGAGGCAATGTAGACTTAGTTCATTAGAACGGACATTCATTCATATGTTTTTGGTCCGGTAAGCTTACAACATTCATTGCCGAGCCGAAATCATTGAAAATATTACAAACACTTGGTTGTACATTTGAAAATTTGAAAAAGACATAAGTTGAATATTTGCATAACTCAAACGGAACATCATTTTCATAATTATTTAAATTAAATGCTATCATCATCTCATATTGTTCATGTCCAAATGTCTGGATGAATAACATTACTACACTGAACTCAATACTATCAACTCTTCTCTGCTATTTATATTCTAAATTTAATATATGGTAACATGTATTACGGTCGTGAATATGCTACATGCTTGTATGCTAATCTAGAATGCCTCCTGCACAGCGGAAGTAGTTGATGTGTATTGCATGCTGGTAGTGAATATAGGTTCTCGTCTGCCTTCAACTTCTTATAAATGATCTATTTGAACCTATCAGGTGCAGGTTTTATGGAAAAACGTCCAATTTACAGACGGTATGCTGCCGAAATTTTGTTAAAAGTTTCCCAAACAAAAAGAAAATATAGGCCTACTTTAATGTTAAAATATTTTTGAAAGGATGAGTAAAGCTTAGGAATCTTAATAAATGAGGCAATGTAGACATAGTTAATTTAGAACGGACATTCATTTATATGTTTTTGGTCTGGTAAGCTTAAAGCATTCATTGTCGAGCCGAAATCATTGAAAATATTATAAGCACTTGGCTGTGGATTTGAAAATTTGAAAAAGGCCTAACTTGAATATATGCATAACTCAGAGGAAGCATCATTTTCATAATTATTTAAATTAAATGCTCTCATCATCTCATATCGTTCATGTTCAAATTCCTGGATGAATAACAATACTCGCTGAATTTAATACTATCCACTGTTCTCTACTATTTATATTCTAAATTTAATATATGGTAACATGTATTACTGTCGTGAATATGCTACATGATTGCATGCTAATCTAGAATGCCTCCTGCATGGTAGATGCAGTTGATGTGTATTGCATGCTGGTAGTGGGTATAGGTTCTCGTGTGCCTTCAACTTCTTATAAATGATCTATTTAAACCTATCAGGTGTAGGTTTTATGGGAAAACGTCCAATTTACAGACGGCATGTTGTCGAAATTTCGTTAAAATTTTCCCAAACAAAAGGAAAATATAGGCTTAATTTAATGTTAAAATATTTTTGAAAGGATGAGTGAAACTTAGGAATCATAATAAATGAGGTAATGTAGACTTAGTTCATTTAGAACGGACATTCATTTATATGTTTTTGGTCCAGTAAGCTTAAGGCATTCATTGCCGAGCTGAAATCATTGAAAATATTATAATCACTTGGCTGAGGATTTGAAAAGTTAAAAAACATAAGTTGAATATATACATAACTCAGAGGGAGCATCATTTTCATAATTATTTAAATTAAATGCTTTCATCATCTCATAACGTTTATGTCCAAATGCCTAGATGAATAACAATACTACACTGAACTCAATACTATCCACTGTTCTCTGCTATTTATATTCTGAATTTAATATATGGTAACATGTATTACTGTCGTGAATATGCTACATAATTGCATGCTAGTCTAGAATGCCTCCTGCATGGCGGATGCAGTTGATGTGTATAGCATACTGGTAGTGGATATAGGTTCTCGTGTGCCTTCAACTTCTTATAAATGATCTATTTGAACCTATCAGGAGTAGGTTTTATGGGAAAACGTCCAATTTCTAGACGGCATGCTGGCGAATTTTTGGTAAAATTTTCCCAAATAAAAAGAAAATATAGGCTTGTTTTAATATTAAAATATTTTTGAAATGATGAGTGAAACTTAGAAATCATAATAAATGAGACAATGTAGACTTAGTTCATTTAGAATGGACATTCATTTATATGTTTTTGGTTTAGTAAGCTTAAAGCATTCATTACCGAGCTGAAATCATTGAAAATATTATAAACACTTGGCTGAGGATTTGAAAATTTGGAAAAGACATAATTTGAATATATACATAACTCAGATGGAGCATCATTTTCATAATTATTTAAATTAAATGCTCTCATCGTCTCATATCATTCATGTCCAAATGCCTGGATGAATAACAATACTACGCTGAACTCAATACAATGCATTGTTCTCTGCTATTTATATTCTAAATTTAATATATGGTAACATGTATTATTGTCGTGAATATGCTACATGATTGCATGCTAATCTAGAATGCCTCCTGCATGGCGGATGCAGTCGAGGTGTATTGCATGCTGGTAGTGGGTATAGGTTCTCGTGTGCCTTCAACTTCTTATAAATGATATATTTGAACCTATCAAGTGCATGTTTTTTTGGGAAAACGTCCAATTTACAGACGGCATGCTGCCGAAATTTTGTTAAAATTTTCCCAAACAAAAAGAAAATATAGGCTTAATTTAATGTTAAATTATTTTTGAAAGGATGATGAAACTTAGGAATCATAATAAATGAGGCAATGTAGACTTAGTTCATTTAGAACGGACATTCATTTATATGTTTTTGGTCCGGTAAGCTTAAGGTATTCATTGCCGAGCCGAAATCATTGAAAATATTATAAACACCTGGCTGAGGATTTGAAAATTTGAAAAAGGCATAAGTTGAATATATACATAACTCAGAGGGAGCATCATTTTCATAATTATTTAAATTAAATGCTCTCATCATCTCATATCGTTCTTGCCCAAATGCCTGGATGAATAACAATACTACACTGAACTCAATACAATGCACTGTTCTCTGCTATTTATATTCTGAATTTAATATATGGTAACATGTATTACTGTCGAGAATATTCTACATGATTACATGATAGTCTAGAATGCCTCCTACATGGCGGATGGAGTTGATGTGTATTACATGCTGGTAGTGGATATAGGTTCTTATGTGCCTTCAAGTTCTTATAAATGATATATTTGAACCTATAAAGTGCAGGTTTTATGGAAAAACGTCAAATTTACAGACGGCATGTTACCAAAATTTCATTAAAATTTTCCCATAGAAAAAGAAAAACCATGAACACCGATAATTATGATAAAACGAATGTTATAGTAATAACGATTGGATTGACATCTCCATTAGTCCTAATTAAAATATTGTGCAGGTAAGGACAAATTCTAAGTTGGATTCGTCTAACAAGTGGATGGGTAAATGTAAATATTGGCCATGTAACCACATTCACCATCCCTCTATCTATGCTTCAAATTTCTAGTTTTGAAAATCCATAAGAATGCCAAGATGTGACACAAATTAGGGATTCGTCTGGACATATGGGTTGCAATGTCGTTGTAGAAAAGAACAAAAAAAAGTGAAAAAAAATGGTACATGCACAAGATCACCAATGAAAGCGCCTAGGACATAATTTATTTTCCATGATTTTCTCAGCTACCAAACAAATGACCAATTTCATGTCCATTTGACTGATATATTGTACTTAGTTCTAATATTTTCTCATTAAGACTTGAAAAGATACATACTTGCTCATGCCAGTTCATGACCTTTTTCTCCATAAATCTTCCCATTTCCCTCCTCTGCAAACCCCACAATTACTGTTTAGAGTTTTATTTCAAGTAGAGCAATACTGTTTGTCTACAAAATAGTAAAGCATGCTAATTGGACACGTGTCCTCGGCTAGATTTATTCACTGCATCCCCTTTCCCACGCAATGCTAATACCTTATTGAGTCATTGCGCAAATCCCCCATAAACTAATCTCATGCCGTGTTCCAGAGCATGCATTTTACATCTTAAATTTAGATTTAAATAGATTTTGATAAATTTCAACATAACTTTATGCTTCTCATGTTTGGAGACACTTTAGACTTAAATTTTCATTGAATTTAAATAAAATGTAATATCAATTTGTATTAAAATTTGTCCAAATCCATTCAAAATGTTCGAAATCTATGCTTTCGAACGCAACGTTACATTTTTCATTATTGATATTATTACCATATAAATTATGTAATATGCATGATTATGAAATCTTTGTGAATTTGTTATTCCATATAATTATTTTTCCTGATTATACTTAGGGCTAGCTCTCCTCGATTTGGTATACTAAATTTTTTTTAATGACTCTTAATTTTTTTTTTTTAATAACATCTACACGATGTCATGTATGCATGCACTATAGTCGTCAAATGCAACTTTTGACTATTTCTTTATAATTTTTATTATTATTTGAACAAATGGAGTTTTTGTATTTTAATTTGAATTTGTACTAGTATTTGTATTTGAATTTTTGAATATTTTTAAATAATTTTTGTTATCTAAACATATGTTATTTCTTCATTTTAATTGAATTCATATTTAAATTTGAAATTTTGAATGATTTACAAATTTTGTAGTAATTATGGTTTCAGTTTATGTATTCGAAAATGTAATTATAGATTTTTATATAAGAATTCATGATTAAAAAAAATTAGTATTAAAAGATTTTTTTTATTTTTCTAATTATTAGTGAAGAATTCAAATTCGTCACTAATACCCTATTATTAATGACGAATTTCAATCCTTTACAAATAACTTACTTTTAGTAACGAATTTCGGATTCGTCAATAATACCATGACAGTAGTGACGAATTTGTAATTCGTCACTAATACAGCTTCTATTAGTGATGAATTTCTGATTCGTCAATAATACAATACTAGTAGTGACAAATTTCTAATTCGTCACTAATACCATACTAGTAGTGACGAATTTCTAATTCGTCACTAATACCTCTACTATTAGTGATGAATTTCTATTTCGTCACTAATTCCCCTACTATTAGTCACGAATTTGAGTTGAACCGTTCTATACTATATAGTGACGGTGTTAGGGTTTTAGTGACAGAGTATATCCGTCACTAATACTCCATTATTAGTGATGAAAGTTAAATTCGTCACTAAAAGTTAGTAGTAACGGCACATATAGCAACTATTTTAAAACCATCACTAATACCCTGACGAATTTATGACTATTAGTGACAAATTTCATTCGTCACTAATACCCTGATTTTTTGTAGTGAAAGTTCGCACTGAACATAATGGTTCATGGGTCCCCATTGACCCTGCCACATGGGGAGTGGCACTATTACACTCCTTTCTAATCCTAGCAAGGGAAAGTCTGGGTATAGAGCTGTAAAAGTGTGTGAATTTACAAGTTTAGCCTAATTCCACTATCCCCACATTTATTCACATGCTTGTTTGAACACAATATTCACAATTAAACACATGCTTAACAAAACAGCAGAGGAAACAAAGCATCATGCTTAGTCAAGATATTCGCAACTAATCACATGCATAGCTAAAACAATAAGAACTAATCACATGCTTATCCAAGTACCAAAGCAAGCAAAGCATTTACAATTAATCTTATACACACAATTATTCACATATATGCAATCAAGTTATCAATTTGTACAAAAATGAAAGGGAGTAATCAAGAAGGCTTATTTAGATTTGAGATCAGGATAATTCTCAATTAATTACTAGCTCGACTCTCAAGCATCCCTAGCGGAGTCACTAAACTGTCGTGACGTTCCGGACCCGCCGGAAACCACTCTGGTGATGGGTTCAACTATGAATTGGGAAAAATGGAAGTGTATTTTGAAAAAGATATTTTCTTGGAAAAACAATGTGTGATGCACAAAATACTATATTTTAAAATAGGGTACAAAATACGCTCCCGAAGTTTTGAAATCTGTAGGTTTTTCTAAATATGAAAATAGTATTTCGGGAGGTTTTTGGACTCCTTCGGGGTGAAAACAGACCTCAAAAATATTTTTTGTGGTTCTTGTGATTTTTCAATAGTTTTCCTAAACTTCAAAATTAAGAATGGAAGTCAAAGTTTGAAAATATTTTTGGAATTTTCTAAATATTTTGTGATTTTTTTGACATTTTTTGTAGATTTTTTTGAACTTTTCAACTATTGGAAGGATACTAAATAGATAAAATGAAGAAAGGTTCCCAGCGGTTCGGGGGGAGTGAACAGTCAAACATTGACCGGTTCGGGGGAAAACCAGTTTAAGGTCTTGGCCGAGACCATTAGTCAACACGCGTTGCCTTACACGTGGGCTATGTGTTTAGGTGTATGTTAGAGTGCATGAATGATGCATAATGCGTGTATAAGCACGAATGCATGACCATGTGTATGCATGGATGTGTATGTGCATGAATGTGTGTGTATGCATGAATGAGCACATGCATGAATGTGTGTGCATGCATGGATGTGTATATGTATGAATGTGTGCATGCATGGATGAGGGTGAGCACGCATGCGTGGTGTGTGTACGTGCGCGCATGATTATACATGGATGTGAATGCATGGACTAGAATACTCATGCATGCATGCATGAATGGACAATGACATAAATGATGATGTCATGGTGATATCAGGATGCATGAGGTGGATTGCATCCACGCATGCGTATGAGCATGTGATTATGTGCATTGCATGCATGTACATGCATTTGCACGTGAATGTGTGCGTTCGAGTGTGAGTGCATGCATGCATGTGCATGAATGTGAATGTGTGTGTATGTGTGACTGCATGCATGCATGCATGGGTATATGAATGGGTGCATATGAGCGGAATTGCATGCATGTATATGCATGAATGTGAATGTGTGGGTATGTGCATGATTGTGTGCATGTGCATGCATGAATGGGAATGTGTGTGTATGTGTATGCGTGAAATTGCATGCATGTATATGCATGTGTATGTGAATGCATGCATAAGTGTACATGAATGTGTGTGCATGCATGATTGAGTACGTGCATGAATGTGTGTGCATGCATGGATGTGTACATGTATGAATGTGTGTGTGCATGGATGAGGATGAGCACACATGCATGGTGTGTGTAAGTGTGCGCATGATTACGCATGGATGTGCGTGCATGCATTAATGAGCATGTGCATGAATGTGTGTGCATGCATGATTGGGGTACGTGCATGAATGTGTGTGCATGCATGGATGTGCACGTGTATAAATGTGTGTGCATGCATGGATGTGCACGTGCATTGAGGGTATGTGCATGCATGGGTGTTGAGTAAATGTTGTGTACATGCATGAATGGATGAGGTCACGGGTGATGATGTACCGCATGAGTGTACATATGTGTGGACAAGAAGGAGCACGCATGCATGGTGTGTATAAGTGTGCGCATGAATACACATGGATGGGCGTGCATGGACTAGACTACTCATGCAAGCATGCATGAATGGACAATGACCTAAATGATGATGTCATGAGTGATATCAGGATGCATGAGGTGGGTTGCATGCATGTATGTGTATGAGTATGTGATTATGTACATTGCATGCATGTACATGCATGAAAAGGAATGTGTGTGTTTGTGTGACTGCATGCATATATATGCATGTGTGTGTGAATGCATGTGCAAGTGAGTGTATATGAGTGCATGCATGCATGTTTATGTGAGTGTATATAAATGCATATATATGCATTGTATGTGGATGTGGTTGTATGTGTATGCATACATGCATGTGTATGTGTGAAATTGCATGCATGTATATACATGTGCGTGAATGCACTTGTATAAATGTGTGTAAATGGGACATTATACAAGTACACAAGTAGTTTAAAGGGTTCGTAAGCAAGTAAATAAAGGTTAGAGTACAGGAAAGTAAATGTTAGTATACAGGAAAATAAATGTTAGTATATAGGAAATTAAAAGGGTGCTGGAAAGTAAATGTTAGAGCACGAATAAATAAATGTTAGTATGCATGGGTTAGAGTTAGTATGAATGCAAGCAAATAAATAAAGTGTTAGTAAATGTTAGTATAAGTTAGTGAGTTAATTTGTGAAGGTGTGTGAAAGAGTGTGTGAACAGTGTGTGTAGATAGTGGGTGAGCAGTGTTAGTGAGTTACCATATCCACAGGGGACTTATGTCAAACACCTAGTATGCACACAAATTAACCAAACACCACACCTTACTCCCTTTTCAAAGCAAAATTTGATCTCAAAGCCCAAAACAAAACCCTAATTGATGCTGCCATCCCCCAAAATTCTTTCAACCATTCACCTAGAAACAAAACTAATTTAGGCATTTTATCAAACAGGTGGTAGAGTCTGGCATTTAAGCACAAGTGCAAGGGAATAGACACTGGTTTGGGTATTTTATCAAGCAAGTGGTAGGCTTAAAAAAAAAACCATTCAAGAGCATACAAGGATGAGGGTGTTAGATCGAAATGATTTAAAACTCATGAAATACTCATCGTAAAACTCCAATCTACCACGACCCGATGGCAATCTACGAACCCAAAGCCGGAGGGAAAAATTAGAAAATGGAGACACCTAAAGAGGCTCAATGTCGATTATTCAAGGTTGTCGTGTCAGAACCAGAGGCTTCAAACCTCAATGCTGCAATCTCATAGCTAAAATTACTCTGGCACGCAAAGAAACCCCACTCTCGGTTGAAATCCCGCAACTGCGCTAAAATTCCAAATCCTAAAATCTCCTTGCTAAAACTAAAAGCTGGTTGATGACCCATATGAACACAGTCGATTATATCTTCACGATGGGTTTGTTCAGCCACTTCAAGTGCTTTCGGACCTCAAGCTTCAGCCGGGAAGTAGGCATCTCACGCGCCCCGGCATAAGATAGCGAGATCAAAGCCTAGAAGAGGAGCAACGCCATTTCTGTGTGTGTCGCCATGAATGAGAGAGAGAGGAGCGGTGATGGTAGAGGATGGTGCAGGTGCTTTGGAGGAGATGAAGATGGGAGAGCTGCTAGTTTGCTGGCTTGCGGGCATGACCGTGATGGTAGTGAACGAGGGTGGCGAGTTCACCGCTAGTTTGCCGGCTTGGCCAAGAGGTTGGGCAGGGATGGCCAGAGATCTAATAGTGGTGGTTTTGGTTGATGGTGCTGGCGTGGCCCTGCTGTGATGATGCACAGTGGTGGTAGTAGACCTCACAGCCGAGTGTGGCTACAATAGTGGTGAGATAGAAACGGGGGTAAGATACCAAGAGCTACTGGTGGTTCTGTGGGGGCGGTTACGAGAGGACTGAGACAGCGAGATGGTGAGAAGGAAAGAGGCAAAGATGAAGAGAGGGGTAGAGAACGAGGATGGACGAGGAAAGAAGGATAGAGGGGATAATCTGAAGAAATTGGGAGATCCGGATGTAATAGGTGAAGCCCAGCGGCCATGAAGATGGTGGGGTGCTCAAAGGTTGCTGCAATGGCCGGATGTGGGTATATGGTGGCGGCGATGGTGGCGGTTCTCCTAAGTGTAGTCTAGTGTGGAGGTTGAGGGAGATGATGAAGGATGGTTCGGGTGAGCTTGAAGAAAAGCTGGAGAGTCTGAGAGAGGGAGCGAGGATGAATCATGAACAACGCGGCCACCACAGCTATGCCCCCTGGCCGGTGTGAATAGTGCCTATTTATTGGCTTTTTAAAACAAAAACCTAGCCCCCTTTTTTGTTTGCTTTTTTTTTTTTCTTTTCTTCTTTTGCTGTTTTTGTTTGATAATAATAATAATAATAATAATAATAATAATAATAATTGTACTAAAAATAATAGTAATAATAATAATATACTAATGATAGTAATAATAATAATAATAATAATAATAATAATAATAGTAATAATAGTAAAGCTAATAATAATAATAATAGTACTAATAATAGTAAAAATATCCTTATAATAATAATAATAAATACGGCGCCTTTGTTATATTTGTCCCGGGAAAAATGGGGTATCGACAGTGCGCACGCTAGCAGCGATGATGGAGCAGATCCCTCTAGCATGGGCGGCAGGGACTCAGATGCTGTTTTACGCAGCGTAGCTCAGCAGGTCATGGCTAAGATTGCACGGAGCTTCAAGGAGCAGGGTAGTCCATCTGCGACCCAGGGTTTTACAAATGGAGTAGTTTGCTAAGATAAACCCTCCAACATTTTCCGGAGCAACAGATCCTGCAGTTACATAGAACTGGATGCAAGAGATTGAGAAAGTACTGATGGTGCTTCACTACACCAATAAGCAGAGGATCCTCTATGCCACGTATAAGTTAACAGGAGAGGCTGAGAGATGGTGGACGGCTACTAGATTACTAAAGGAGCAAAGATCCATACTAGTGCCTATGACATGGAGCCAGTTTAGAGAGATATTCTTTGACAGATATTTTCCCACCACTATCAGAAAGGCTAAAGTGCAGGAGATTCTGAGTTTGACTTAGGGGCCGCTGACAATTTAGCCGTATGCGGCAAAATTCATCGAACTGTCACATTTTGCTCCATACATAGTGCCAAATTAAGCTAAGAAGGCCAGGATGTTTGAGAGGGGCTTGAGGCAAGATATATATAAGCAAGTGGTAGTACTGAAGATACAAGACTTCACTAAATTAGTTGATAGAGCCACAATAGTAGAGGAAAGTAAGCAGACAGATGTGGGAGTACCGAGCCAGAGGAAGAAGTCGGCGCCTTCGAGATTTAAGGCGGGTTCCAGCCGGGGCCCATGGAGAGGAGACTGGTTTAGAGGAGGCTAGAGAAAGATGATAGGACACCGAGGGATTCAGGGTGAGCAGGCCTACCCCATTTGTCCCAGATGTGGTCAGAGGCATACAGGTGAATATAGGATGGGTGAGAACATCTGTTATCGTTGTTGGAAACGCGATCATTGGGCTTGGTCATGTTAGGGACTGCCGACCTAGGCACCTGTTCATAGACCATTCCTAGGTGGTTAGCAAACGCCTCAAAGAGGCCATGAGAGGAATACAGCACCAGCGAGAGTTTATGCATTGATGCCGGGAGATGCTGAGGTTGTTAGAGAAGTCGTGATAGGTATTTTTACTGCTTTACTGTATAAAGTTATTATTTTGTTTGACACAGGTGCCACTCATTCTTTCATGTTTTCGGGATATGCTAAGTTATTTGGGATTGAGGCACATCTATTAGATGTTGAATTGTTAGTAGCCACGCTGACTTTTTCAATAGTGAGGTGTAGGAGGGTACTTGAAAATTTTCCAGTGAGCATTCAGAAGAAAGTTCTACCAACTGATCTCATGGTATTAGATACGTAGGGATTCGATGTGATATTGGATATGGACTGGTTGGCTGCTAACCACGCCAACATAGATTGTCATTGAAAAAAAGTGATTTTCAAACCCCCTAAGTGAGCAAGAATTCATATTTGTGGGATCATAGGTGCACTCCACGCCATAGTTAGTATTGACAATTCAGGTGAGGAAGCTGCTTCAGGGTGGTTGCCAGAGTTATATTACATATATAAAGGAGATGCCAGAAGAAGAATTGAAACAAACTGACATTCTAGTAGTCGGAAAATTTCCAGATGTATTTCTAGAGGAATTACCTGGCTTACCACCGGACCGAGAGAATGAATTTACCGTGGATCTACTACCAGGGTTGACACCAATATCTAAAGCACCATACAGAATGGCTCCAGCCGAACTGAAAGAATTAAAAGACCAATTGTAGGAGTTGATGGATAAAGGGTTTATTGGGCCAAGTATGTCGCCTTTGGGAGCATCGGTCCTGTTCATAAAAAAGAAAGATGAGACTATGAAGATGTGCATTGCTTATAGAGAGATAAACAAACTGATAGTCAAGAATAAATATCCTCTTCCTAGAAGTGATGATTTATTTGATCAGTTACGGGGGAGCTAGGTCTACTCTAAGATTGATCTTCGATTAGGTTACCACCAAGTGAGAGTTAAAGCAGAATATGTCTTGAAGACAGCTTTCCGAACTAGATATATGCACTATGAGTTCCTAGTAATGTCGTTCGGATTGACTAATGCACCGACAGTGTTTATGGATTCAATGAATCGAGTGTTTCATCAATATTTGGACCAATTTTTTGTAGTGTTTATTGATGATATACTGGTCTACTCTAATATTTTTTAGGAGCACGAAAATCATCTGAGGTTGGTTTTGCAGTAATTACTGAGAGAAAATAAATTGTATGCTAAATTCAAGAAATGTGAATTCTGACTGAGACGAGTCACTTTCCTCTAGCATGTGATCTCCAGGGATGGCGTATCAGTTGATCCAAGTAAAATAGAAGTAGTGGTGAGTTGGGTGAGACCAAGGAATGTTTAGAAGGTTAGAAGCTTCCTAGGTTTGGCAGGGTACAACCGACGTTTTGTAGATGGTTTTTCTAGATTATCAGGTCTACTGACACGACTCACGAGGAAGAATATAAGGTTTGAATGGAACAATGATTGTGAGTAGAGCTTCCAGGAATTAAAGCGGTGGTTGATCACAAAACCAGTGTTAGCTATACCATCAGGAGAGGATGAGTTTTTTTATATACAGTGATGCATCCCAAAAGGGACTTGGGTGCGTGTTGATGTAGCATGGAAAGGTTATTGCCCATGCTTCTCGACAATTTAAAGAATATGAAAAGAACTACCAGTACATGATTTGGAGTCAGCCACTGTAGAGTATGCTCTAAAGATCTTGAGGCACTATCTTTATGGATGGAAATGTGAGATCTTCATTGACCATAAAAGTTTGAAGTATTTCTTCACTTAGAAAGAATTGAATATGAGACAAAGAAGATGGTTATAGCTCATTAAAGATTATGATTGTATGATCAGCTACTATCTAGGGAAAGCAAACGTGGTAACTGATGCACTGAGCCGAAAGTCAGTGAGTACAACATTGTCAGAAGTGGAGGTACAATATCCGATTCGAATGGACTTGAAGAGGCTCAGTGTAGAGTTAGTAGAGAGTAATCACCAAACATTTATTGCCAACCTAGTATTACAACCTACCTTGTATGAGAGATTTAAAGCTGTTAAGAGAAATGACATAAGGTTGGTGGAGCTGACAGAGAAAGTGCAGGACAGATAGGGGAGGAGTTTGGTATATTAGATGATGGAGCTCAATGGTTCCGTACTATGCTATGCATGCCTGCAGATGTTGATATTAAGAGGGCTATCTTAGAGGAGGCACACAATCCCTAAACACAGTTCATCCTGGCAATACTAAAATGTATCGGGATCTTTGGGAATCCTTGGTGGAATGGCATGAAGAAAGAGATAGCAGAATTCGTGTAGTAGTGTTTGATGTGCCACTAGGTAAAGGCTGAGCACCAAAGGCCAGCAGGACAGTTGCAGCCACTCCACATCCCTGAGTGGAAGTGGGACTATATATCTATGGACTTTGTTACAGGGTTACTACCGGCGCTACATGGACAAAACGCCATTTAGGTGATTATGGACCGGCTGACGAAAACTGTTTACTTCCTACCTATTAAAGTCAGCTACCCTATGAATAGATTGTCAGAGATATACATTCAGGAGATAGTTCGACCTCATGGAGTGTCAATATCTATAGTTTCAGACCGAGACCCGTGTCTCACATCATGATTTTGAAGGAGCTTATAGGAGACTTTGGGGTCTTAGTTGTCATTTAGCACAACTTTTCATCCTTAGACTAATGGGTAGATAGAGAGGATGATCCAGATACTTGAGGATATGCTACGAGCGTGTGTGTCAGATTTTGGGGGTAGTTGGACCCAGTATATGCCGCCGGTTGAGTTCGCATATAATAACAGCTATTAGACTAGTATCGGGACGGCACCTTATGAGGCATTGTATGGTAGGAGGTATTGTTCTCTACTATACTGGGATGAAATGGGTGAGAGGCATGTTTTGGGACTAGAATTAGTGCAGTAGACGTATGATAAAGTCCGACTAATTAAAGACAAGATCAGTGCAATTCAGAATCAACAACAAAGCTACGCAGATACTCGTTGCCGAAAGTTAGAGTTTGATGTGGGAGATCAGGTGTTTTTAAAAGTAACACCACTGAGAGGAATTATGAGGTTTGGGAGGAAGGGTAAGCTAAGCCCTCGGTTTATTGTTCCATTCGAGATACTCGAGAGAGTGGGTCTAGTCACCTACAGGCGCGTTACCACCAACACTATCCAGGATACACGACGTATTTCATATTTCCATGTTGAGGAAATACGTCCCAGATCCCTCCCATGTGATTAGCTGTGAGGAGATAAAGCACACAGATACACTAGTATATGAGGAAACACCAGTACAAATTCTAGACAAAAAAGAACAGGAGTTACATACTAAAATAATTCCATTAGTAAAAATCATATGGAGGAATCATGTAGTGGAGGAGGCCCCGTGGGAGCTAGAGGAGGAGATACGACAGAAATGCCCACATCTGTTTGGTTGGGATCAGTAGTAGTTAGGGGTGATAATTCAGAGAAAATCAGTATTACTTACTTCAGTACAGAGTAATTAAAGTATGAATGTATATTAGATTATAGGATAGATAGTGTTTTTGGTATTGCAAGAATTTCTTTTTTTATGTATATATTTGTAATCTCCCAGAAACCTAGTTATAACCATGGTATTCCTCCATCATAGGTGAGGGTAAGTAATAAAATAAGTAGCCAATTTTCGTCAGAGGACAGTGTCTAACACAGATAGAAAATTTCGAGGACGAAATTTTATAAGGAGAGGAGAATGTAAAAATCCAAAAAATAATAGTAATTAAATAAATAGGAAAAAGGAAAATTTAAAGAAGGTAAAGCATGGTTGTCGACGAATGCCCTGGCTTCATCGACGAACACCCTTATACGGTTCGTGGACAAAGTTCATTGTTTCATCGACGAAGAGATATCGAGATGGGGTGTTTTGGGCCCAGTGGTTCGTCGACGAGATTCTTACCTTCATCGACGAACTACCTTCTTCATTCTGTCAATGAGTACACGTGATTCATAGACAAAGACAAATGTCAAGTCACCTATATATATATATATATATATATATATATATATATGTGAAAATTGGGTTTCAGCGAGGAAATCAAATCCTCTTTCCTTTCTCTCTCTAGAAAAATGTTTGCTCTGAATTCTCTCTACAAATTTGGCCCCGTTTCTCCCCGATTCGATGACCAAAAGCTAACATGATGATCTTGGAGAGATTCTCTACAACTTAGCCGGAGCAGAATTTCAATTTGAGAGATTTGGGAACCATCCCAAAATCAGGGTAACTAGGTTATGTAAGGGTTATTTGGCTTGTAGGCTTTTTTGAACCCATATTTGATTGTAGATGTTATTATACTGGTGTTTGGGATGATTAAATTTGGGTTTTGTGAATTTAGGGTTTTGGGGCTTATACTGCAGGCAGGTTAGAGAACCTAGTGGGTGTTCTCAGGACCCCAGGTAAAAGATAAATTGTTTATAAATTCAGGAAATGTGAGTACGGAAATTATTCTGAAAATTTAGTTGATTAATGGGAAAGTATGTATGTGTATAATTTCAGGATTGTGAAATTATGAACGTCATAGGCGTAAGTTAGAAATCAGGAAATGAGCCTAGGTTGTCAGGTAATGGAAATATGTTATGCTAGTAAATTTAGAAATTTTATTAGTAAATTATATCATTTGTTTATTAAGATACAAGATATAAATTATACAGTTTTATGGATTTTAGAACATGAGTTTATTAATTGTGTGGCATGAGTAGGTATCTGTTCAATAAATAGTTTATATAGTTTTTCAAAATATCCTGATATAAAGTATTGTTGCACAGAAATATGCTTTACCAAATTTTATAGAGTTATGAATTACAGTGTATATATAGATAGAAATTTTACAGTATTTACAAAATACCATGATTTCTAGAATTTCAAAACCATAACACTCAGATATTATAGTTTATTCAGTTTAGATATTACTTATCAAATATTTCAATTTATTCAGTTTTACAGTGTTATAGTAATTTTGGAATCATGATGAAACAATAAGATAATTATATATACTAGTATTATATACTATCAGACCGTGGTGAATTATTTCCGTAACGACCTGATTTTACATGCCATTTTTTTATATAACTGTAAAATTCCACTATTCTAATACCTTTTATTATAAATCATACCATCATCACGGTCCAAGTAGGAACTGTGGAATCTGAGACACAACAAACTACCTAAGCAGCGAGAAGTAGAATACATACAATCATAACAATATATACAATACCAGAGTGTCAGAATATTTTCCAAAATATACATACACAACCATCCCCAAAATACCCTCATCTAGACTTAGGGACTACTCAAAAATGACTTCCCAAAATACTCACCCTACAGATAGGGTAGTACTGTAGTCCCCTCTATCTGTGAGCCTGATCTGCTCACCTAATTGGATCACCTGAAAATTGTTAAATCACTGGGATGAGACAACGCTCAATAAGAAGAAATATGCTATTACTAGCGTGTGGCAGATGAGTTTACAAATTTGTAAAAACTGATTTAGAATTTCCATAAATAACTGAGTCTAAAGAAAAAAAAACACATATAAATAGAACAATATAGCTCATACCTAAGTTGCTTAACATAAACTGATTTTTTGAATATTCTATTCATAATACTTCTAGTATTTATAAGTATGTCTACGGTTTTTGTAAATCTAGATCTATATATATATATATATATATATATATATATATATATATATAATAACTAAGAAAACTCCCTGAATGGATAACTGAAAGTCATGATTTAACCCCTCATGATAGGGTTGTGCGGCCTAAAGACGGGACCTACCATAGCTGGCTGACCAGGATAAGTCAACTCAACTCCAAAAGTCAGATCAGCCTCCTCAACCCTAACTGACGGGGAGCCTGTCCACAACATAGGCATGATCGACTACTGATATCCATACACTATCTGAGTTATGTGGTTGCACTCTGAACTGAAAATAGCTACGGTACCGTGCTCTGCTGATTGAATCTGGTCCATCAGGGTCTGATACTATATATGTAATAGAAATATCTATATTACTGTTTTATCATGATTTTGAAATAACCATAACACTGTAAAACTGATCTGAATAAATCTAAAAACTTTAATAGCTGACTGAATATTTAATGTATGTATAACTGAATATTTGAGTATTTGGGTGTTATGGTTTTGAAATCATGGTATTTTGAAATTGCTTAAAATATATGTTTCTATACATATACAGTATATCATGTTTTTGAGTATACTATATAATTTCTATCTGTATGTATACCTGAAAATTCATCATTCTATAAAACATATATATCTCATGATATTTTTTGCTAATATACTGTAAAACATGGTATATGTAAACTATATAAATACTGTACTGCTCTGTTACTAGCTTTTGCCACACAATTAAATAATTGGATTCACATGCTCTGGAATCTGCATTCTCTATTATATTAATATTTTATAATATGAATAATAATTTGGTAAAACATATAATTTATACTGATAATCATACTGAAATTCCTAGCATAGCATATTTTCCTTACCATGTAATTTAGCTTGCCTACTAAAGTTCTAAATTACACCTCTGGCACTTATAACTCCATAATCCTGAAAATATTATATATATCTTGTTAATGAATTGAACACCCAGAATTTTCTTCATTTTTCCATCTTTGGAAACATAAACTATTCATTATTTACTTGGGTTTCTGAAAATATGTCCACTAGGGTCCTTAACCCACTCTTATAGGAACCCCAAGACACCCTAATTTTGAAAATTTAATACCCAATTTTACTTCACAAAACTCTAGTATATTCATATATAATAAAGAATCTGGCCTCAAATGAATTGGTTAATACTGAAAATACTCAAATAATCCACTCACCTTGTTTTGGGATGGTTCCCAAACTTCTCAAACTGATATTTCGCTCCAGCTATGTTGTAGAGAATCTCCCCAAGATCACCATGGTAGCTTTTAATCATCGAACCGGGGAGAATCGAAGCCGAAAACCTAGAGAGAAGGAGAGAAACCCATTTTTAGAGAGGGAAAATGAGAGAGAGAGAGAGAGAGAGGAATTCCTTCGTTGAAAACCCATTTCCTTCAGATTTACAAATGTCTTGACATATGGCCTCGTCGACGAGTCACATCACCTCGTCGACGAGTCCAATTAGGAGTTTCATCGACGAACCCTTACTACTCGTCGATGAAATTCACGTCCAGAAAACCATCCTCTTAGTAACTTCTCATCGACGAGACATGTGTCCACATCAACGATCCCAATAAGCCTTTTCATCGAAAAACGCTTCGCGTTCGTTGACGAGACCCTGCTGACCTTCTTAAAATTTTCCCTTTTCTTCCTCCCTTCTTTTATTATTTAATTACCATAATTCTACGGGTCTCTACAATTTCAATCAGCAGAGCACGGTACTGTTGCTATTTTAGATCAGAGTGCAACAACACATCTCAAATAGCATGTGGATTTCAGTCAGACGTGCCTTGGAGGGATTGCAAGCTCCCCAATATTCTGGGTTGAGGTGGCCGGTTTAACGGCGAGGAGATCAATTACCGTGCCTGGAGGGATTGCAGGCTCCCTAGTATTCTGGGTTGAGGACACCGGTCTAGTGATTGATAGAGTTTCAATTAACTTATCCTGGTGGGCCAACTAGAGTTAAGTCCTGCCTACGGGCTGCATAACCTATCATGAGGGGTTATATGTATAGATTTTCAGGATAACAGCTGATATATTATGATATTAGCAGTATTGACCTTATAGGTCATATCCCATTTTGATTATGACAAATACTCTGACATTTAATGGTTGATGAGTTTGTATGCAAGACCAATTAGAAGTGTCATATGGTACACGCACATGGGCTTAAAGAAGACGAAGACTCAGAATGTTTATTCATTATAATTTATATTTATCATTTTGGGTCTATAATAGTAAGATAGGGGCATGATTTGTAATCATTAATGCCTTACCTACATGGTAGGATAGATAAGCTCAAGACCATAGATGGACCTTAGGGATCACCCTTCGGTCAACCGACGCCACGTTTTTAGGGTATATACTAAAAGGCCTTAGATCGACCATAGGACACACAAAATTGCATGAAAATGACCCCCATAATCTTAGTGTTGATTATCATGTGAATAAGGGTAACTTTATAAGAAAAAAAATCGAAATGCACAAAAAGAGCATGTTCGGTCGATCGAACTTCTACATGCAGAATTCTTTGGTCGACCAAACCTTCACCGGGTCAATATGTTGACCGCTCGGTCGACTGACGAGAAGAATATATACAAGCCCTGGTCGATTGAACTTCCCTAGGTCAACATATTGACTTTTCAGTTGACTGACCAGAAAATGAACTCCAACGCTTTGGTCGACCGAACATCCTCGAGAGAAGCCCCCTGCTCGGTTGACCGAACTACCTAGTTCAAAATCACCAGTTCACCGAACCGCGCAGAATTGAAAAATCACCCTTGAGACCCTTAATTTGGTCGGCCGAACTTTTAGTTTAAATTTCTCTCAGTCAATCGAACGTTGTCACTTGGTCAATCAAACCTCAAGTCTGGTCGACCGGTGCTCTCGGGTTGGACATTTTTTTTTATCGAGGTTAAATTTTTTGAACGTGGTTAACTTTGCTAAAATGTTTTAAAACAATCCTAATAATACCCTACATGTCTTGAACGATTATAATTTTGGGGAACTCTATATATACCCCCCTTATTTGCAAAAATTAGGGTGAGATTAGCAAAACAATTAGAAAATTTTCTCTGATTTTCAAAAGCCCTATTTCTCACATTCAAGCTTCATTCTTTTATTTTTACTCATCCTTATTGCAAATCTTGCTAAGTAAGAGTATTATTGTGAGTTTCTAGTTAAGCTTACACTCTCGTTAGTTCTGGTTGATTGAGATACATTTTTATTCGAGCATAAGCTTGAGTTTTTCTAGGAGACTTCATTAATAAGTCTTCTGTAGGAAAACTTTGTAGAGCTTGTGAGTTTTGCATCATCATTGCAATACTCAAGAGTTCGTATTGCCTTTTTTTTGTGAAATAAATTTTTTCAAACCGTTTTCAAATATCACGTGTGCTTATTTTTGAGAAAAGTGCTTTTGGGATATTTGCTTGTGAAGATCTTTGTTATTATACCTTTTGATTGATAATATCATCTTGACACAAAGATCATATAATTTTTACAAATCGATTTCAAATATCTTGTGTGGTTTATTTTGAGAAAAATATTTGTTAAAGGTTTTTGAAAGTGTGCTTGAAGATAAACACTATTTTACAAATCAATTTCAAATATCTCTTGTGATTTATTGTGAGAAAAGTATTCGTTTAGGATATTTGAAGCGTGCTTGAGATCTTTGTTTCTGCATTGTGACTAACATTATTATTTTGACACAAAGATCCTTTCATATACACTCTTATGAACTGATTGTCATATTTGCATTAATCTTTGAGAGTAGACATTAAGACTTACACTGAGCTTATCGTATCTTATCATTTGGTAGTGTGCATTGATTTGTGATATTGAGCTATACTGGTGTACATATTTGCTTGTGAAGAAGCGTACTTTCGTGTACAAAAATTTCATATCATTTTTGGTATTCCAAGCGTGGGCCTGAAGAAGGTGACTAACCCTGTGGAATAGTCCCGGACTGGCTTAGACCCTGTTAGGAAAGTTAGGTGCACCACCCTGGTAAACTGTGTTGTATTAGGTGTTACTCCACCTGTTTAAGTGAGCCATAGTGGAATCCTTGTGCTGGTGTAGCCAAGGTGGGGACGTAGGCACTTTGGCCAAACCCCGATAATATATCACGTGTATCGTTTACTTTTTCCACACTTTACTTTACTGCACGTGTATGCTTATTTAGACTGACCTTAGGTTGTGTAATACTGTTGTTAAACCAATTGACCTAGGCGATAATTTTTTAGATACCCAATTCACCCCCCTCTTGGAAATTGCACCAAATCTAACAAGAAGTATGATTAAATAGAAAGTTCAGATATTACAGATATATTTTTAAGCCACATAGGTGTGAGTTATACTGTGTATTATTTTACAGGCTATCTCAATTTCAGTTATTTATCAGTAAATTATTTATATAAACTCAATTGTTACACACTAGTAATAGCATATTTCTTCTTACCGAGAGTTGTCTTATCCCAATAAGTTAACATTTTTCAAGTGATCCAGCTAGACAAGCAGATCAGGCTCGAAGATAGGAAGGTCGGTTGCACTGCCTTGTTTGTAGGGTAAGTGTTTTCAAGGAGAAGTATTTTTGGGTAGACTCTAGGAGTATTAATAGATGAACTAGAAAGATATGTATTTATATGTGTATATTTTGGGAAAATATTGAATTCTGGTATTGTGTATATGGTCGTACAGTATTATGTTTTCCGTTGCATAGGTGTTTCCCAGTAGTTGTTATAGGGATATCAAAGTAAATGATTAACGGTCTATATATACATATATTTTAAAAATGGTATAAATTTTGAGGTTGTTACATTCTGTCATCCATATCCATATCCGTTGCGAAATCAGCATTAACAAACCCCACAACTGATGGACTATCCTATTGCTTGCCGAACATGATGCCATAATTAGAAGTACCTCGTAAGTATCTAAAATCCATTTAATGACTTCCAATGTTGTCTACCTGGATTAAAGAGAAACTTACTCACCACACTTATTGTGTATGCTAAGTCTGGTCTTGTACACACCATGACATACATTAAACTCCCCACAAAACTAGCATAGGGGACCTTTGACATGTCTCGAATTTCATCATCTGTCCTTGGGCATTCAATGGTAGACAATTTAAAGTGATTCGCTAGAGGTGTACATATCAGTTTAGCATCAACCATGCTAAACCTTTCCAACACCTTCTCCACACAATTGCCTTAAGATAACCACGGCCTCCCTAGAGTTCGGTCCTGGTGAATCTCCATAGTATCTTCTTGCCTGGGCCAATATCCTTTATGTCAAACTCTTTATGGAACGGATCCTTTAACTAATTTACCTCAGTTAAATCCTTCGTCGCTATTAGCCTGTCATCGACATACATCAGTAAGAAAATGAGAGAACCATCACCAAGGTTCTTCAAATACACGTAGCAATCATACTCACACCTCTTATAACCTATCCGGATCATATAGGAATCAAATCGTTTGTGCCATTGCCTCAGAGACTATTTCAGCCCATAAAAAGACTTTTTGAACTTGCAAACTAAGTGCTTTTGCCACTACAAGAAATAAGATTATTAGTGATGGTTTTAAACCTGCCCTAACAAACAAACAAAATCGTCACTAATAGCATTAGTCATGGTTCGATCAATATTAGCGACGGTTATAACTTTGTCACTATATCTGTGACTACTAATAATTATTAGTGACGAACTATTCAAACCGTCACTAATAGTAGAATATTAGTGATGGAAGACAATTGTCACTATTATCGTAAGATCGTCACTACAAATCATACATATTCTCTGCTCAAATTCGTCACTAATATGAAACTACTAGTGACGATTAGTAAATCGTCACTAATATTACACTTTTAGTGACAGTTACTAAAACCGTCACTAATAATATAACATTAGCAACGATTATAAAATTGTCACTAATAATTTAATATTAGTAGCGGTTATAAAACCATTACTAATATTGTGCCTTTAGTGATGAATTTGAACCGAGAAAATATTGTTTTTATAGTGATAGTTTTAGTCTTTTAGTGACGGTTTATAAACTGTCACTAAAAGTTCATCTGCTATTTAGTAACGGTTTTACAAACTGTCACTAATACTTTGAAATAAATATTTTTTTTTTGAAAATTCCTATAAAACCCTGTAATTACATTGTGGCATACATAAAATAAAACCAAAATTACTAAAACATTCATAAATTATTCAAAATTCAAATACAAATTATTCAAATTTAAAATACATATATAAAAATACAAATTTAAATTTAAAAAATAAAAAATAGTTCTTTTCGGATAACAAAGAATACAGGAAAAATCCAAATTAAAGTTGCGTGCATCCGACCCAACTGTAGTGCCTGTCATTGTCATAGTGGTGTGACAGCCGCAAACCCTACAAAATAATATTTATACAAGAAATTAGTATACAATGTTATAGTATATATGTATATACTATAATTAAATATGATTTGATAGAAAAATTGATCGGACATTCCGATATAGTGTAAAAAAATGATACAATTGTAAATAACTAATAAAATTTGATAAGTCAAAAGTCACCCCACTCGGTTCGGACCTCGTACAACCGAATTGTAAGTTAAGTTTACTAATTAGTTTGTTTGTATTCTAACTTTCTTTCTAAGTGGGGAAACACCTCCCGAGGAGTTTTTGGGCACCGTTACATCTGACACGTCCATTTCAATGTGACAGATGTGTCGAGACTGATCGAACTCTGTTTGGACCTCGTATGCCCAAATTGGACATTTGGGTGGTTAAATTCAACCAAGTGTACTAAGTTCACCTCTAAGCATCTAATTTTAAATTGGCATGGAATTTTTGGGCACCGTCAGTTCCGGCACGTCTAGTTCGATGTGATGGACATGTCGAGATTGATCAAACTCAGTTTGGACCTTGTATGCCCGACTTGGACACTTGAGTGCTTAAAATGAACTAAGTTTACTAAGTTTGTATGTATTCTGACTTTGCGTCTACGTGGAGAAAAAGCTCTCAGGGAGGATTTTTTTGGCACTGTTAGATCCAGCACGTCTAGTTTGATGTGATGGATGTGTCGGGACTGACCGAATTCGGTTTGGACCTTGTATGCCGAATCAGACACCTGGGTGTTTAAATTCAACTAAGTATACTAAGTTTGCCTCTAAGTGTATAATATTCAATTTGTATGGAATTTTTGGGCACTGTTAATTCCAGCACATTCAATTTGATGTGAAAAACGTGTCGAGACTGACCAAACTTAGTTTGGACCTTGTATGCCCAACTTGAACACCTGAGTGCTTAAAATGAACTAAGTTTGCTAAATTTGTATGTATTATAACATTGCGTCTAAGTAAGGCAAAAATATCGAGGAGGAGTTTTTGGACACCGCCAGATCCAGCATATCCAATTTGATATGGCAGGCGTGTCAGAACTGACCAAACTCAATTTGGACCTCGTATGCCTACATTGGACACTTGGGTGGTTAAATTCAACTAAGTGTACTAAGTTCGCCTCTAAGCATATAATTTTAAATTGGCATGGAGTTTTTGGGCATCATTAGTTTCAACACGTCCAGTTCGATGTGATGGACGTATCGGGACTCACCAAACTCAGTTTAGACCTCATATGCCTGACTTGGACACCTAAGTGCTTAAAATGAACTAAGTTTACTAAGTTTGTAAGTATTCTAACTTTGCTTCTAAGTGGGGAAAAAGCTCCCATGGATGAGTTTTTGGGCTTTGTTAAATCTGACACATTCAGTTCAATGTGACGGACATGTCGGGACTAACCAAACTCAGTTATGACCTCGTATGCTCGAGTTGGACACTTGGGTGGTTAAATTCAACTAAGTGTACTAAGTTCACCTCTAAGCGTATAATTTTCAATTGGCATGGAATTTTTTAGCATCGTCAGTTCCGGCACGTCTAGTTCAATGTAACGGACGTTTCAAGACTAACTATACTTAGTTTGGACCTCGTATGCCCAACTTGGATACCTAAGTGCTTAAAATAAACTAAGTTTACTAAGTTTGTATGTATTCTAACTTTGCTTCTAAGTGGGGAAAAAGCTTTAGGGGAGGATTTTTTTTGGCACCAATAGATCCGGCACATCTAGTTTGATGTGGAGGACATGTCGAGACTAACCAAACTTAGTTTGGACCTCGTATGCCTGAATTGGACACTTGGATGTTTAAACTCAATTAAGTGTACTAAGTTCGCCTCTAAGCATATAATTTTCAATTAACATATAATTTTTGGGCATCGTTAATTTCGGCACATCTAGTTCGATGTAACAAACATGTCAAGATTGACCAAACTCAGTTTGGACCTTGTATGCCTGACTTGGACACCTGAGTGCTTAAAATGAACTAAGTTTACTAAGTTTGTATGTATACTTTGCTTCTAAGTGGGGAAAAAGCTCTCGGGGAGCAGTTTTTCGACACCGTCAAATCTGGCATGTCCAGTTCGATGTGGCGAACATGTCGGGACTGACCAAACTCAGTTTGGGCCTTGTATGCCCAAATTGGAAACTTGGGTGGTTAAATTAAACTAAGTGAACTAAGTTCGCCTTTAAGCATACAATTTTCAATTGACATGTAATTTTTGGGCACCATCAATTCCAATATGTCCAGTTCAATATAACAAATGTGTTGAGACTGACCAAACTCAGTTTGGACCTCATAGGCTAAACTTGGACACCTGAGTGCTTAAAATGAACTAAGTTTACTAAGTTTATTTTCTAACAATAAAAATATTGTTATGTAAATTCCTACAGAAATTGGATCTATTAACTTATTGCATACACAATACATACAATAAAATATGAAAATATAAGTGCATAATTACATTGTGTAATTTAAAACAACTCAATTTCAAAACTCCCCACACAAATGAACTGCCGCAAACTGAGTATACCTTTTAATGAGAGAAGGAGCCACCTGCATCATCTAGACGAGATTGGTGCAACATTTGTTCCATCTGGGCTTTCTAGTTCTTCATGGCTTCCATCTCTGCTACAACGTCGGACACCTTCGCTTTCCAGGTGGACACCTCTTCTTTAAGTTAATGATTCTCCATTTCCATCGTCTGCATCTGGAGAACCATATCCTCCATTTGAGATTCGGCTTCCCTACGCACTTGGTGAAGCTTAGCATGAGACGTCGCGGTCGAAGAAGATGACAATGTTGGGGCGATGTATCCATTGCCAAGACCATTCAACCAGCCCTGCGCGTATTCCCAAAGCACCTTTTTGCAGAGGTCATCCTATGAAATTGGCTCACTCCCTATGGAATCAGTGCATTCCTCAACTCGACCATCATCGCCTATTTTTAGTTATGAAATGGTAGAAAATGAAGAAATAAGAATACAACTTTGACGTTTTGAATAAAAAATGAACTAAATAATATATTTGACATACATGTTTACTCTCCGCACCTAGGCACCACTCCCCTGATGGCCTCTGATGTGTTCTTTGATAAAGATCCGGGGTCGGCTTCTGGTCGCCAATCTTGGGATCACGCTACATTATCATGTAAAATGTAATTAATATTAATGTGGAGGTGTAAACACAAATAACACTTGTCAGGTAATGATTAGACATATAAATATAGAAATGATTTTTCGATGCCTGACGAACAACTTCGACCCACAACAATGCGTCGTCTGTAGTTTGTTGCGATTCTCGGCATTTTTCTTACAGATAGCCTACGAAAAATAAAAAATGACTTTTCATTAATTAGCGATATCGATACGACAAAGCAGTTCTAACAATGAAAACACATCACCTGATAGGCCGGGTCACAAAAATGGTGACACACCACCTCCTAATCATCCAAGGAGATCGTATCGAATCGGTGAGCCTTAGCATGATCTTCCATCGCCCTAAAATGCTTGCGCATTTCAATGTGATAGCTCTTGAACCGAGCGCACAGCTGAGTGTTCACCGCCTTTTTTACATGGTCGGCGGTGAAAATGTCCATATAAAACTTTACCTGCATATGAAATAGATATAGAATGTAAAACGGTTAATTGTGTAGCATATTAAAAGTAAAAGAAATGGTTTATAGTTACTAGTCAAGATGCACTTGTAGAGAACAAAGCATTGAGCCTCTATCACATTTGGCCATCGAAAGTAGGTGACTAGAGGAAATTATTGGCATATAATGCCGAGCTCCCATGTCCAACTTGTGCACCAACCGTTTAGCGGGGCCGTGTAACCTAGAGGAATATCGATCCAGATTTGTTGCCCCCATTCCTCTCTAGTTGTTTTTTGAGGACCATGTTCTTTGCTGCACCATGGCTTGACCTCCTCGTTTGTGTCCTCGATGAGGTTGACGCTGCAAGGAGAGTTAATTAAGAATAATACTATTATCATGCATGTGTATGACCATAAATATATTATTCTAAATCAAATACTCGTAACCATACCAACGTTGCTCATTATGGTGGGCAACTCACCCTGGGTTTGATGCTCAGGTGATGGATTAACATCATTGGGTAGGGGTCTCAAGGGCTCAAATGGTGCCACATGAGTACCAACATCCTTCGTCGATCTCGAGGATGTCGGATCATCCTCGGGGGATGATGTAGTCGAAAGCCTGGACTGAACTCGACAACAACAATCTCCTAGTGCCATGTTTGCAAAATAATACACAAGTAAATATAAGAAGATTGGATATTAGATGGATGCATAGTAAATATATTTTCAGTTATTTATATATGTTACATACATGGTGACAACATAACATGCTTACCCCCCCTATATGTTCTTAATATCGGTATTATCCTCACTTTTTAATATGTCTTCCTCTTCACTACCATAGTTTCATCTTCCCCATCAGTTTCATCATTGTCGATGAAGTCAATGTCTTCATAAGGTTCAATTCTAATTTCAGCAGTCCCTACAACTTCTGTCATGGCATCAACCCTATTCAATGGTATAGGATCAGCTCCTTCTTTAACAACATTGACAGCAGATTGCGTTGCTGCACTGACATATGGCTCATCATTCTAGAAAACATCCTCGTTGACACTCTTCTTCGCATCTACAAATTTTGTAATATCATATAAATTTCGGGGAGGAATTTTTTGGGTCATATGTCATTCACCCTTCAGTTTTGTGTCCTTAAGGTATAACACTTGTTCTGCTTGTGTCGTTAGCACAAAAGGGTCATTATGATACCATGTCTTGCCAAAATTGATGCTAGTAAAGTAGGCATCCATGTTTATTCCTGTCTTTTTATTGCTAATTTCCCACTATGTACACTTGAACATGCGGACGAGTCTATTGGCTCCAAAGTTTAGCTCTATAATGTCATTTAAGACACTAAAGTAGTCAATTTCCTCATCTCCTTCTGCGCCTAGCACTGCAACCCCACAATTTTGGGTTCTTCTATGCAGTTCAAGGGACTTTGTATGAAATCATAAGCCGTTGACAATGCAATCACTATAGCAGTTAACTCGTTGATCGAAGCCACATGCCAACGTCTACAAATCTTTATTCGTCGTTAGTTCTTTATTGTAATACATGACTTTCATCTATTAATTAAAAAGGAGTTTAGATGAGTAAACCATTAATATTGAAAATGTACATTGCTTCAAACTCACATAAAATTTGTTACTTACATGGCTCCCAAACCAATTGACAAATTTTTTCTTTTGTCTTTCGTCAACATTAATTTCATTTTGGGTCAGAAGTTCAGCATTATGTTCACTATATGCAACAATAGTACATGCTAATGTCAACTAAGTATATATACATATGTATATATGTATACAATATATGTATATATATATATAAACACAATGCAAACTAAGGAGTTTGGAACCACGTACTCGATATATGGAACAATTTCATCACAATTATTGAGGACGTAAAAATGGGCCTTTCGTAGTTCGTCCATATTAATGAAACCGTAAACCCATGCACTGAACGGCCAAACATTTTCTAAAAATATAGCGCTCCTTGCTTCTTTATCTTTGGCACTAATAGCATGCATGTTTGCATTTCACTCCTCATGAGTGTACCTTGTGTCAATATCATATAGATACATTGAGCAAAATGTAAGACGTTCACTGTCAAAGTATGCCTCAATGATTCAACCTTCTGGCTGTGCCTTATTGTGCACATACCCCTTCAAAGTGGACAAGAACCTGTGCATTTTACATAGCATTAGTGACTTGTACGCACAAAAAAAAAAAGCGAGGAAATCACGTGAACATTGTAGAAGGAATTTATAATTTACCTCTCAATAGGATATATCCAATGATATTGCACCGGTCCTCCAATTATGGTCTCCCTTGGTAAATGGATGGCTAGGTGGACCATCACATCGAAGAATGCTGGAAAAAATATTTTCTCCAACTTGCATAGTATGATCACGATAAGGCACAACCAGAAGGTTCAATCATTGAGGCATACTTTGATAGTGAATGTCTTGCATTTTACTCAATGTATCTACATGATATTGACACAAGGTTCACTCTTGAGGAGCGAAATATAGACGTTCATGCTATTAGTGCCAAAGATGAAGAACCAAGGAGCTCTATATTTTGAGAAAATGTTTGGCCGTTCGGTGCATAGGTTTATGGTTTCATTGATATGGATGACCTACGAAAGGCCCATTTTTACGTCCTCAATAATTGTGATGAAATTGTTCCATATATCGAGTACGTGGTTCCAAATGCCTTAGTTTGCATTGTGTTTATATATATATATATATATATATATATGCGTATATTGTATACATATATATATATATGTATATATACTTAGTTGACGTTAACATGTACTATTGTTGCATATAGTGAACATAATGTTGAACTTCTTACTCAAAATGAAATTAATGTTGATGAAAGACATAATATATATATAAACACAATGTAAACTAAGGAGTTTGGAATCACGTACTCAATATATGGAACAATTTCATCACAATTATTGAGGACATAAAAATGGGCCTTTTGTAGGTGGTCCATATCAATGAAACCGTAAACTCATGCACCGAACGGCCAAACATTTGCTCAAAATATAGAGCTCCTTGGTTCTTCATCTTTGGCACTAATAGCATGAACGTCTGCATTTCGCTCCTCATGAGTGTACCTTGTGTCAATATCATGTAGATACATTGAGCAAAATGCAAGACGTTCACTGTCAAAGTATGCCTCAATGATTGATCCTTCTGGCTGTGCCTTATTGTGCACATACCTCTTCAAAGTGGACAAGAACTTGACATAGCATTAGTGACTTGTATGCACACAAAAAAAAAAAAGCGAGGAAATCACGTGAACATTGTAGAAGTACTTTATAATTTACCTCTCAATAGGATATATCCAATGATATTGCATCGGTCCTCCAATTATGGCCTCCCTTGGTAAATGGATGGCTAGGTGGACTATCATATTAAAGAACGCTGGTGAAAATATTTTTTCGAGTTTGCATAGTATGATTACGATGTCCTCCTCTAACCGTGTAAGTACGTTTACGCTCAATTTTTTGGAATACAACTGTCGGAAGAAGATCCCCAGCTCAATTAGCACTAACCGAACATCTTCAATCAAGTGTCCATGAAGGAAAATGGGTAGAACCTGTTGCATAAGGACATGCCTGTCATGACTTTTCATTTCTAACATTTCCCTTTCCTTTATGCTTATGCATTGAACTATGTTCGATGCATATCCATCAGAGAACTTCACTAATTTCAACCATTTGAAGAAATTATTCTTCTCATCTTTAAAAAATGTGTAACAGGATGCTGACACGAGAATTTTGTTCCCATCATGAATCAGATGCATCTTAGGTCGTATTCCCATATCATCTATATCTTGGCAAGCACTTGCGGTATCCTTTATCTTCCCATTTATATCCTGCAATGTACAAATGACATTCTCACAAATGTTCTTCTTGATGTGTATGACATCCAGGTTGTGGCATGGTGGAAGATCTTTCCAGTATGGCAACTCGAAGAAGATGCTTCTTTTTGTCCAATTCAACTCCCTCTAAGGATGTCCAAGTCGTAGAAAACGACAATGACACATATAGCATAACTTGCGTTTATGCTACAAAGATAAGAACCCAACATCCTTATTACACACTGGGCATGCTAAGAAACCTTTTGTGCTCCAAACTAAAAGGTTGCTATGAGCAGAAAAATCATTAATTTTCGACAACAGTGCAACATGCATCCGAAATGTTATCCTGATTTCCACATCGAAGGTCTCCACTCTTTTTCCCATAGTTCTTTCAACTCATCAATTAACGGATGTAGTTAAACATCAATATCATTACCAAGTGCACTCGGTCCACGAATAAGAAGAGACATATAAATGAAGGGTTATTTCATACATCGCCATAGTGGCATATTATATGACATCATCATAACTGGCCACATGCTATACGGGTTGTTCATGTTATTGAAATGATTGAACCTATATAAAGCAAGTCCAAGTCTGATGTTGTGAGGATCACTAGAAAACCAGGGATGCATTTTATCAAACTCGGCCCAAGATTCCGAGTCTACTGGAAGGCTAAAGGTGTTTTTCTCTTGAAGACGTTTTTCTTTAAGAAATCTCATATTTGCAGCAGTCTTTATACCCTTCTTCTGATTAATTTCATACCTTAGTTCACCACATTATGGGCACTCGTTCGCATTTTCAAGTTCACCAAAAAAGAGTGCATGGTCATACATACATGCGTGTATTGGAATGTAATCGAGACCCAATTCACACATGTATGTCTTTGCCTCATAAAAGGACTTTGGAAGTGTTTCACCATCAGGCAGTGTAGCCTTAATAAGAATTAAAATCATGTTGAATACGCTCTGAAATAATCCATGCATTGTCCTTGCATGAAGCAACTTTATCAAGAACTCCAATTTTGAGAACTTTGTACAGTTTGGATGTAGGGGCACTCGTCCATCCCTCACGAAATTAGCAAATGGTTTATCGAGTCGATTTAACGTACTAGGATCGCAAGGTATGGTACCTACTGAAGTATAATGATTACCTATATGCAACACACTGACATCATCCATGTCCACTGTAACCCTCCTTTGCAAGTCACCTAACATTTTGAGTAATCCTTCCGAACGTGTATTACCACCTACTATATTTGCCCCTTCAGCTTCATCTTCATCATTATCGTTTTGAACTACGTAATCTTCACCGTTGAACACCCATGTTGTGTATTTTTTTCTCCATTCTGAAGCATAATTGATGTCTATGAACCAAATCAATGTGTTTAAATGTTATGTTTTGGCATTTCTTACAAGGACAGCAATATTCTACTAGCTTTGTCTGCATGACGACGCACGAAGTCTATGAAATCATGTACCCCTTCACGTATTCGTCCAAAAACCTACCCCGAGCATTCATACAACTCTTATCCATGTTCATTAACTACTCTATAACATGTTCAAGTAAGTGGTGTTGATTACATTCTCAAAATAATGTTTATGCCGCACGCATCGTAAATCCTAAAATCAATCACCTTCCGTTTAAAGGGTACAGATGCTATCCCATTCAGGAATGTTGCATTTGCATTGCAGTCAATCACTCAAATTCCTTCATAATAGTCATTCTAAATTTCGGTAGCATCTCTCCATGGCTCTCCAAGTATACGAGATGGGGGAAGAGAACATGTTGCTAGTGTTCCATCACTAACAAGTTGTCACGACACCCCACTATGCACCTAGAGAACACAAGTAGAGATGCGCTCGAAATATATAATGACAATGAACAAAGCGTGAACGATGAAAACAACGTAAATACAACTTCCTAAATTGTCCACATTGGACAATTCAAGAATGGTTGAAATACAAACATCACTAATTGTAAATGAAACAAATATTGAACATGGTCAATTCATTATTAGTCTACATAGTATGACTAATAATCAATTAAATTTCATTAATTGATTTGTCTCACATGTACGATGTGGCATGAATGTATAGTAACCATTATTGAATAGGTCTAAGCTTCAATGAACACATGATATGTAGTTATCAATTTGTTCAATTAACCGGCATGCAACATCCTAGTCAACTAAGCAGTATGCATTTCACACTTTCTGCATCAACATAAATAATCTGTCAACTCAACCAGCAAGCAATATCCTAGTCATCTATCCTAGTCAATCAACCGATCATTGACTTTTATCACTTTTTGTAAGTTTTTCAAAAATATAACATTAGAAGATTATATTTTTTTTGTGAGAGACGCATACACAATGTAAGCGCAATAACCATTCTTAGAACAGGTATTGTAGAATTAATGTTAACCAATTAATTTATTATTGGAAGAATTAATGGGCTTTTTAAAAACGTTTTCCTTTATTTTTATCTTTTCAAACAAATAAAATAGTGATGATTCCATTTTCAAAGTATAGAGTGAGTTAGAGAACCGGTAATTCAATTTTCTATACTTTACTCATCTTCTCAAAATGGTCATCAAAATTGTTGGTTATAAACAAGTCATTCGGATTTAGTGTCAATAGTTGGCTATGTGACAAGTGACTTGAGATTGAGTCTTTAACTATTTATAACTTCAAGTATGCGTAGAGCATAGAAATATTGATATTTCTAGCTCTAAAAGCACTTCAAGAAATCCCTTGAATTTTAGTTGGGTTTTGGTTCTTTGTTCTTGTTTCCTATATATGGAAGGAGAAATGTATTAAGAGGACAAGAACATGTGATTCAATTACTTCCTTTTTACCCTTGCTAATATATTAGCTAAACTAGGGATAAAAGGATGGTATTTAAATATATTTTCATTGTTCAAACAAAATTGCCTCTCACCATCTATAATTGCTTCAAATCTCACAAGGAATACTAAATAATACTGAAATTTACAATAACAATAATCTAAAATATACAAACAATAAAAACAATAATAATACAATAAACCCTTTAATATACAATAACCATAAAAGTATACAAATATGATGACAAATAATAATACCCAAAACAAGAATTGAATAAATCAAAAAGTTTACATAAATAAGAATCAAAGAAAATTGATATTTAAACTACTTACAAAATAACTAATTTAGTTCTATCCTTCAATCTTTAATTTCTAACAGAATTATACAACACATTCAAATAACATACAAATTATATGTAACAATTTAGGGGGATTGGGAGTCAGATTGTAGTAGGCAGACACACACAGTACTCAAACCCACACACACACTCACACACCCACACAGACACATCCACACACACTAATAGCCACACACACACTCACACATTCACACATAGTCAGACCTACACACACACCCCCACGTATATGCACGCACACACACACACACACGCATGCACCCACGGACACACGAAGAAGAAGAAGAAGAAGAAGAAGAAGAAGAAGAAGAAGAAGAAGAAGAAGAAGAAGAAGAACGTACCTGGGGCTTTGGCGAGCAACGGAGGTGAGATGCGACGAGAATTGACGGTGAACTTTGGCGAGCGGCAACGGCGGGAGGAGGTTTGGCAAGCAATGATGAGCAGCTGAGGGAGGGAAAGGGGGGAGGGAAAGAAAAGGGGGGGGGGGGGAAGGATGGAGGGAGAGCTCAGGGATTTGGGGATTTTAACCAGACTATTAGTGACGGTTTTAAAACCGTCACTAAAACTGTTAAAACTATCACTAATAGTTTATCATTTAAAATTAAAATTAAAAATATTGTACCAATTAGGGGTGAGCATGTATAATTCCAGGAAACCTGAATTCACCGAATTAAGTGACCAATTTTAGTTAATTCGGTTCAGTCAATAAATAGGGTCGGTTTGATTCATCGGTTACAATTTTACCTTTTTTTGGTTCATCAGTTATCGGTTCGATTAATATATACTTTAATTTGGTAAATCTAATTAATAATTAATTACAAATTTAAATATAAATTAAAGCTACTTTAGAGTGTTTTGATAACCATTTAGTCACTAATTTATATTTTATTAATTTTATTAATAAAATTAATAGATTAGCTGCTTAGCTAAACTGAATGATTAGTGGCGATACGTTGATGAAAATTGTCACTAATATAAAGACTATTATTGATGGTCTTTCTTCTTGGACAATATATATCAGCAACAGTTCCTATCTATCCACTACTACAAAGATAGTCTCAAATTGGCCCATCTAAATTGTAATAATCTTAATAAGCAAACCACCCATGCATGCACCAACATGGCTGCTGTAGAATCTCATTCTGACTTAACTGTGGCCCATACTGACCTTGAATTCCTCCACTCAAACGGCTCCTGGCAATTCGTATATACACCTAGTTCACTATCAATGACAACTCTTCCATTTTTTTTGTCCACTATGTTAAAAACAATAATCTCAGTCCATGGCCAGACATATAAATCTTTCCTTATTCAGATTTGAAAGAGGTTGCTTCTATTAGGAAAAATGGGAAAAGATCTTCAGCACCTGATTCATTCAAAAAGCTAAAAATGAGTAATTAATGCTTCTGTGTAGACTTTGCACAATACTACAAAGTCTATCTCAAATAAATTGGAAAAATCTTCTGCAGATGATGAAAGTGGAACTTCCTTGGGGGAAAAGTTATATAATTAATATGATGTGTAAAGTGTAACAACCTACTCCATTTACTATATAATAATGTACAAAATACAGTCAACCCGACCCCGTGGGTAACGGGGACACACTTGACATACACAATGGAAACCTAAACAACAGTAAATATAAATTACATCCATCAAACCATAACATACATAATACCAGAGTTAAATATAGTCCAAAATAATACTGTACTCATACACAATCCCCAAAAAATCCAAAAATATATCTAGGATCCCACATAAAAAATTTTCTGATCCTAGTTCAAAACTTACCCTCCTAGCAGGGTAGTATCACACTATCTCAATGGCAGCCTCGATCTACCGGTCTTTTTGGGTTTCTTGAAAATGATTTAATGTTGGGGGTGAGAAACCTCTCAATAAGGGAAAATAAACTAAATACAGCTGTGTGGCAACATGAATATTTACTACTATTATAGATATACAGTACATTTTGCATACTAGGCAACATTAATCATATCATAACTGCATAGACATATACTTTCATATTTATAATAAATCGTACTGTTCATGCATTGTCAAGTATAGCTAATAATACTGAAATTTACCCAAGATGTATAGTTAGTTGATGTCATGTATTACCCCCCATGATGGGTTGTGCAGCCCGAAGACGAAACCCGACAATGGCTGGCCGACCACTGCCGAGTCAAAAATGCCCGTAAGTACGATGGGCCCACCACACCCTGGCCCGGACTGTCAAATGGACGCAAACAACTCTACACTGAAAGCCACATCGACTATCCATCTCCCACCCCCTCTACTCGCAGGGGCGGTTAGCACAAGTCTAAACATAGTTATCCGATCTGTATAGCTACAGTACCATGCTCCTATAACTGAACTAAACTATCATCTGGATTATGATAATATATAATGCATGATAGTATACAATTTAACATAAATAAATTGATAACATTTTCTGTAATAATATAATCACATACAGCCTTGCACTGATTACTTTCACATCTGCGGCCTTGTGCCGAACATTTCATAAATACGGTTTTGCGCCAAAATCATATATAATACACGACCTTACGCCGGCTATCAATCATGGTCTTGCGTCGAACATTTCATAAATAATAACCTAAATAAACATGTTATTTATCATGTATTGCAAAATTGTAATGTACTGCATTATTCCATATTTTCTGAAAACATACTTTATTCGTAAAATTGCCATAACATAATACTTTTCACGTAAAATAATATTCATGTCACACAATGCTGAATAAAAGCATACATTCTATTCTAAAATCATATTTTTTGGCATTTCTTACTAATGCATACATTTCAGTATCATAGCAGTATTTTTCCCAAATAAACATTTTCTCAATAATATACAAATATAATACATGCTCTCCTGAAAAGAATTTTTCTAATAATTTAATCATAATTTTCATGAAAAAATAATTGTTTTAGTTTATTCCCTTACCTGATTTCTAAGAAGAACCCCCCTAAAATATATTCATCCTACACCCACAGGGTTCCCCATTCAACACCCTAAAACCAACATCTCTCGAAACTAAACTTCAATATTTCTTTGTGTACAATATTTCCTATAACTATGGAAAGGCCAAATTTTGAATAAAAAGTCTTACCTTAAATCAAGGATGAATTCCAAAGTAGCTCCATCGACGATCCACTCTGGTAGGTTTGTAGAGAACTTTCTAAGGAGCGGCGTGGTGGCTTCAGATCGTCGAATCGGCGAGAATCCGGCCTGAGATCTTCGAGAGAATGAGGGAGGGACAAAGTAGCTCCATCAACGATCCACTCTGGTAGGTTTGTAGAGAACTTTCTAAGGAGCGGCGTGGTGGCTTCAAATCGTCGAATCGGCGAGAATTCGGCCTGAGATCTTCGAGAGAATGAGGGAGGGACAAAGTAAGGAGAGAGAGAGAGAGAGAGAGAGAGAGAGAGAGAGAGAGAGAGAGAGAGAGAGAGAGAGAAATTCTCTCAAGATTTTCGGCCGTAAAATGAATGTTAGGCTTATTTATACACTGGCCTTCGTCGACGAGGTCAAGAAGGCAATTCGTCGACGAATGTAACTCCTCCTCGACGAAATTCAAAGCTGCAATTTATATCCCTTCGGTATCTTCTCCTCTTTTACTATTTCCATTTTCCTCTCTCTTTATTATTTAAATACCATTATTCTTCGAGTCATTACATTCTCCCCTCCTCATAAAATTTCGTCCTCGAACTTTACTATTCATATAACTCATTATCCCTTAAAGGTAACGGTCTACTTATTTTATTACTTACCCTCACTCATGGCGGAGGAATACCGTGGTTACATTTCAAGTTCTGAGAGATTATATATATAAATTAAAATAAAATTCTTTCAAAACTGAAGACCATTTATAACTAAACTATTATATGTACCTGAAAAAGAAATACTACATATTTACTTACATTTTCTTAGTTACATCTGAACTTCTTCGAAGAATTGTGGGAATTTCTGTCTAATCTGTTCCTCGAGCTCCCAAGAAACCTGTTCTACTGCATGATTCCTCCATAGAACCTTTACCAAAGGAATCTTTTTATTATGTAGTTCCTGTTCTCTCCTATCCAGAATTTGCACTGGTACCTCCTCATAGACTAGCGAATCACTGAGCTCTAATTCACCATAACTGATTATATGAGAAGGGTCTGGGACGTATTTCCTCAACATGGAAACATGGAATACATCGTGCATCCTGGATAACGCAGGTGGTAAAGCTAACATGTAGGCAATCAGCCCTACTTTCTCTAGAATCTCAAATGGACTGATAAACCAAGGGCTAAGTTTACCCTTCCTTCCAAACCTTATAACTCCTTTTAACAGAGTTATCTTCAAAAATACATGATCATCAATATCAAATTCTAATTTCCCCCAGCGATTATCAACATAACTCTTCTATCGATTCTGAGCTGCACTGATTGTATTTCTGATGATCCGAACCTTATTGTACACCTGCTGCACAAGCTCTGGTCCCACAACTCGCCGCTCACCCATCTCATCCTAATATAACCAAGAATGACATTTCATACCAAACAGTGCCTCAAATAGTGTCATGCCAATACTGGCCTGATAACTGTTATTATACGCGAACTCCACTAATGACATGAACTGAGTCCATCTACCCCCAAAGTCCAGTACGCAAGCTCAAAGCATATATTCTAATATCTATATCATCCTCTCAGTCTATCTATCTGACCGAGGATGGAATGTCGTTCTAAAAGACAACTGAGACCCTAGAACCTCCTGTAATCTCCTCTAGAAACGTGACG
This sequence comes from Malania oleifera, assembly GCF_029873635.1. Taxonomy (NCBI): domain Eukaryota; kingdom Viridiplantae; phylum Streptophyta; class Magnoliopsida; order Santalales; family Ximeniaceae; genus Malania; species Malania oleifera. The sequence continues at coordinate 89,401,682 of NC_080417.1, forward strand.
TGAATCGCGAGTCTTTATCTGACACTAGACATAGGCACTTTGTGAGAACGAACTATCTCCTGAATGTAAATCTCTGCCAAATGATGAAGGGAGTAGCTGATCTTAATAGGAAGGAAATGGGCAGTCTTAGTCAACCGATCTACAATCACCCAAATCATATTTTGACTATGTAATGCCCACGGCAAACTTGAAACAAAATCCATGGATATATGATCCCACTTTCACTCTGGGATAAATAGCAGCTGCAACTGACTCGCCAACCTTTGGTGCTTAACTTTTACCTACTGGAACATCAGACACTACGCTACATACTCAGTAATTTCCTTCTTCATGCCACTCCACCAGTAAAACTCTCGCAGATTCCTGTACATTTTCGTACTGTTAGGATGAACTGTATACAAAGAACCGTGAGCCTCTTCTAAAATGATCTTCTTGATGTTAGGATCAGCAAAAACACATAATCTGGAACGGAACTGTAGGGCTCGATCATCTATAATGCAAAATTTTTCTCCCTGACCAATCTGTACCCTAACCACCACCTCTGCTAATTCTAGGTCTTCTTTCTGAGCAGCTTTAATTCTTTCCTGTAGAGTAGGTTGTACCACTAAACTAGTGATACACACTGGAGGATCACTCTCTACCAACTCTATGTTGAGTCTCTCCAGGTCCATCATTATCGGATACTGGATCTCCATAGCTGCTATCATTGGTCTTGTAGACTTCCTACTCAACGCATTAGCTACCACATTTTCTTTTCCTAGGTGATAACTAATGGTACAATCAAAATATTTAATAAGCTCCAACCATCTTCTCTGTCTCATATTCAGTTCCTTCTGAGTGAAGAAATACTTTAAACTCTCATGGTTAGAGAATATTTCACATCGCTCACCATACAGATAATGCCCCCAAATCTTCAATACATGTACCATTGCAGCTAATTCAAGATCATGGGTAGGGTAATTCCTTCCATATTCTTTCAACTGCTTGGAAGCATACACTATTGCTCTACCATATTGCATCAGTACACAACCAAGTCCCTTCAAGGACACATCACTGTAGATAGTATAACCCTCACCCCCCAACAGGATGATCAGCATTGGTGTTGTGACAAGTCTTGCCTTCAATTTCGAAAACTCTGCTCACAGCTATCATCTCACTTAAATCTGACATTCTTCCCAGTAAGTCGTGTTAGAGGCCCTGATAAAGCTAAAAACCTCTCAACAAAATAACGATAATAACCAGCTAACCCTAAGAAACTCCTAATCTCCTGGATGTTCCTCGGTCTATCCCAATTCACTACCGCATCAATTTTGTTGGGATCCACAAAAATTCCATCCCTTGAGATAACATGCCCCAAAAACACCACCTTCTCGAGTTAGAATTCACATTTACTAAACTTGACATACAACTTATTTTCCCTAAGTGTCTGCAACACTTGCCTCAAATCCATCTCATGCTCCTCATAGAACCTCGAATAAACCAGTACATCATCAATAAAAACAACAACAAACTGGTTTAAAAATGGATGGAAGATCTTATTCATTAAATCCATAAATATCGTAAGAGCATTCGTCAGAACAAATGGCATAACCAGGAACTCGTAATGTCCATACCTGGTCCTGAAGGTCGTCTTCGATACATCTTCTACCCTCACCTTCACATGGTGATAGACTAATCTAAGGTCAATCTTAGAACACACTCGTGTACCCTGAAACTGATCAAATAAATCATCTATACAGGGTAAAGGATACTTGTTCTTGATGGTCACTTTATTAATCTCCCTATAATCTATGCACATCCTCATAGATCCGTCATTCTTCTTCACAAATAATACTGGAGCTCCCTATGAGGATACACTAGATTGTATAAAACCCTTATCAAGTAAATCCTGCAACTGATTCTTTAGTTCTACCAACTTTGCTGGCGCCATTCGATACGGTGCTTTAGAGATCGACGCTATACCTGGGAGCAGATCAATAGGAAAATCTATCTCACGATCATGTGGCAAACCTAGTAATTCATCTGGAAATACATTTATAAATTCTTTCACTACTGGCGTACTAATAAGCTTCAATTCATTCCCTGACATTTCCTTTACAAAAGCAACGAATCCCTGACAACCACTCTACTGCAATCTCCTTGCCTGAATAGCTGAAACTATCTGAGGTAGAGATTGTACTCGTGACCTTATAAATCTAAATTCTAGTCTTCCTGGTAGTCTGAATATCACCTCTCTCGAATGGCAATCTTTTATGGTAGAGTTAGCTGCTAGCCAATCTATGCCGAAAATGATATCAAACCCATGCATGTCCAGCACCACCAAATCAGTAAATAAAAGTCTCCCCTGACCATCAACTAGACAGCCACAAAGTACCCTACTACACCTCAACGCTAACCTGGTCAGTGTAGCCACTAATAATTCAACATCTAGTGATTATGTTTTAGCCCCACACAATTTAACACACCCCACAGATATAAACGAGTGTGTGGCCCCTGAATCAAATAATGTAATAACTTTAAATAAAAACATATTAACTATACTTGTCACCATGTTGTCGACTACCTCAGCATCACTCAGCGTCAAAGCAAAAACCCTACTTAGAGCCATGTTCCTCTGCTGGCCTCTACGTAGTGCCTAATAGCCTCCCCGAGTAGGTCTAGGAGCGGGAGCAGCACCAATCTGAGCTTGACAATCTCTCATCACATGCTCTAAATCTCCACACCGATATCAAATACCTCGCCCGGCACGACACTCCCCTGAGTGTCTCTTCCCACAAGTCGGGCAAGCTAGAAGTAGCTGCATACCCTAAAAATCACGATTCCCAATCTCCTGCCTTTGATTACTATAGTAGCCACCTCTCTTCCATGAACCACGACTAGACCCCGGCTGGGAACTAGATGGCGTGGACCTCTTCCTTTGCCTCTGCTCCTCAGCCTCTAACCACTCTCCAATTTCTTCTATAGTGGCCCTATCTACCAGCTCAGAAAAATCCTGTAACTTCAGTATTGACACCTGCTTATATATTTCTCTCCTTTGACCTCTTCCAAACTGTTGTACCTTTTTTGCCTCATCTGGAATAATGTACGGGGTAAAGCAAGATAGTTCAATAAACCTTGCCGTGTACTGCTGCACCTTCTATTGTTCCTGTTTCAGATTCAGGAACTCCTTAATCTTAGCTTCCCTTGACGAAGTCGCAAAATACCTATCAAAGAATATCTAATTAATCGCTCCCATGTCATCTCTACAAGTACTTTCCTGTGCTGCTCTAGGAGTTTCACTGCAGTCCACCATCTCTCAGCCTCTCCAGTCAGTCTATATGTAGCGAACAACACCCTCTGCTCCTCATAACACTGTAGTATTGCAAACACTTTCTTAATCTCCTGCACCCAATTTTCAGCAATAGCTGGATCAGTTCCTCCTAAGAAAGCCGGAGGATTCATCTTGATGAATTTCTCAATCGAGCTGTCGTGGCCTGCAGACGAACCGCCCAGCTCCATGGAATTTTTGGCAATTTCAGCCATAACCTGTTATGCCACACTGCATAAAGCTGCATCTGAATCTCCGTACACATCGCCTGAGGGCCCAGCTCCCTCGTTTCCACTAGCATGGGCACTACTGCCTCCTGTGTCCATCTCGAAAAACAAATAACTTAACTTAGAACCCTATCACCATAACATATCATCCAAATAATACCATATTTCCTTAATAAATTCATCATTCTTGATCTTAATTCAAGGTTCAATCCCGCAACATAGATACCTAACCCAACAATAGTTTAACATGGCTTTCTTGAAATCGTCACCCTAAGAAAATCACACAAACTATGGAAGTCCTGCATCCAAACTACAAAAACAGACTTCAAATTCCCTTATCTTATACTCTGGTATCATTATTGTTGCATTTTAGAGTCTACAGAACCTAGCATCCAAGGCTTCGATACCAAACTGTAACGACCTACTCCATTTACTATATAATAATGCACAAAATACAATCAACCCGGCCCCATGGGTAACGGGGACACACTTGACATGCACAGCGGAAACCTAAACAGTAGTAAATATAAATTACATCCGTTAAACCATAACATACATAATACCAGAGTTAACTACAATCCACAATAATACTGTACTCATACACAATCCCCAAAATATCCAAAAAATATATCTAGGATCCCACATCAAAAATCTTATGATCCTAGTTCAAAACTTACCCTCCTAGCGGGGTAGTATCACACTATCTCAACGTCGGCCTCAATCCACCGGTCTTTCTGGGTTTCTTGAAAATGATTTAATGTTGGGGGTGAGACACCTCTTAGTAAGGGAAAAAAAACTAAATACAGCTGTGTGACAACATGAATATTTAATGCTATTATAGATATACATTACATTTTGCATAGACATATACTTTCATATTTCTAATAAATCATACTATTCATGAACTGTCTGGTATAGCTAATAATACTGAAATTTACCTAGGATGCATAGTTAGCTAATGTCATGTATTACCTCCCATGACGGGTTGTGCAGCCCGAAGGCGGGATCAGACAATGGCTGGCCGACCATTGCCAAGTTAAAAATTTCTGTAAGTACTATGGGCCCGCCACATCCTAGTCCAGATTTCCAAGTGGATGTCTGCAACTCTACACTAAAAGCCACATCGACTATCCATCTCCCACCCACTTTACTTGCAGGGGCGGTTAGCACAAGTCTAAACATAGTAATCTGATCTGTATAACTACAGTACCATGCTCTTGTAACTGAACTGAACTATCATCCGGGTTCTGATAATATATAATACATGATAGCATACAGTTTAACGTATATAAATTGATAGCATTTTCTGTAATAACATAAATACATACGACCTTGCGCCGATTACTTTCACACATCTGCGACCTTGCGCCAAATATTTCATAAATTCGACCTTGCGCCGAAATCATATATAATACACGGTCTTGCACCGGCTAACAATCACGGCCTTGCACTGAACATTTCATAAATAATAACCTAAATAAGCATGTTATTTATCATGTATTGCAAAATCGTAATGTACTGCATTATTCCATATGTTTTGAAAACATACTTTATTCGTAAAATTTCCATAACATAATACTTTTCACTTAAAATAATATTCATGCCACACAATGCTGAATAAAACTATACATTCTATTCTAAAATCATATTTTCTGGCATTTCTTACTAATGCATACATTTCAATATCATAGCAATATTTATCCTAAATAAACATTTTCTCAATAATATACAAATATAATACATGCTCTCCTAAACATAATTTTTCTAATAATTTAATCATAATTTTCTTAGAAGAATAACTACTTTAGTTTATTCCCTTACCTAATTTCTAAGAAGACCCCCCTTAAAATATACTTGTCCTGCACCCACAGGGTTCCCCATTCAATACCCTGAAACCAACATCTCTTAGAACTAAACTTCAGTACTTCTTCGTGTACAATATTTTATATAACTATGGAAATACCAAATTTCGAATAAAAAGTCTTACCTTAAATCAGGGATGAATTCCAAAGTAGCTCCACTAACGATCCACTTCGGTAGGTTTGCAGAGAACTTTCCAAGGAGCGTCGTAGTGGCTTCAGATCGTTGAACCGACGAGAATCCGGCCCGAGATATTAGAGAGAAGGAAGGAGGGACGAAGTGAGGAGAGAGAGAGAAATTCTTGCAAGATTTTTGGCCATAAAATGAAGGTTAAGCCTATTTATACATTGGCCCTCGTCAACGAGTCACGTCACTTCGTCGACGAGGTCAAGAAGGCAATTCGTTGACGAATGTTACTCCTCATCAACGAAATTTAGAGCTACGATTTATATCCCCTCGATATCTTCTCATTGACGAAGCACGCCCTTGTTGACGAGCCCAAAATGCCACGTGGTCGACAAACACGAAGCGTCCGTTGACAAAGTCTGTTGCCACCCTCTTTTACTATTTCCATTTTTGTCTCTTTTTATTATTTAAATACCATTATCTGGTCCCAAAAACCTAGGACAAGCTCTGAATTGTAATCATCTTAATTCCACGAGCAACCCACCTATGCATGCATAGACATTTAAAGAAAGCGCATTGTTTCTTTTTCATGCATCCCATTCCTTGTTGCTGTACGTAGATGAATAGTTTCAAAAGATTTTCTCAAACTAGCTTTATTAATTGCATAATTAAATAATCAGTCCAATCATTGCATCACTTCACCACACCTTAATTCCCTAGTCTATACATGGTCATTCCAAAAGGTATGAACTTGAAAATTTTTAAATTTAAAGAATCTTTTCAATCAATATTCACTATCAATGACAACTCTTCCATTATTTTCCATCCGCTATGTTAAGAACAATAATCCCAGTCCATGGCCACATATATATATAGATCTTTCCTTATTCAGATTTGAAATGGGTTTCTTCTATTAGGAAAAGTGAGAAAAGATCTTCAGGACCTGATTCATTCAAGAAGGTAAAAATGAGTAATGCTTCCGTGAAACCTTTGCACAACACTACAAAGTCTGTATCAAAGAAGCTGGAAAAATCTTCTGCAGATGATGAAAGTGGAACTTCCTTGGGGGGGAAATTTATATAATTAATATGATGTGCAAAGACTCTGGTCCCATAAACCTAGGACATCCTCTTCTTGTTGTATTCTATAAATCATTCTGCTTTCAAGTTTAAGAGGTCCGACTTATTAGCTAGGTCAATTTCGAAGTATTTTGTCAAGATTCAATTTATATAATTAAACATATTGAACTTAATTGATGCCTTTGGAATGACCGTGTACAGACCAAGGATGTTGTGGTCAAGTTAATTATGTAATGATGAACTAATTTTTTAAATGTCGTTGAGTTTGAGCGATCTTTTGAAGCTGTTTATTTTCATAGTACTAAAAGGGAATGGGATGCATGCGAAAGAAACCATTGCATGTTGGTTCAAATATCTATACATGGGTGGGTTTCTCCTGAAGATGATTACAATTCAAATGGGCCAGTAGGAGACTGTCTTCGTAGTAGTCGACAAATAGGAACAGTTGCTGATATTTGTTAGGAAGCAAAACAGTGAAGACTATTAGTGATGGTTTAATAAATTCTTTGCTAATAATAGATTAAAACATTATTAGTGACGGTTTTCATAAACTGTCACTAATATAGTTAAATAAATTTGTTATATATATATATATATATATTTTAAATATTTGTGACATTTTCATAAATTCGTCGCAAATAGTAGACTAGTACTGACGGTTTGCATAAATCGTCACTAATACATTTGACTTTTTCCCAGTCAACAAACATATGATTAGTGACGACTTAATAAACTATTACTAATAGAAGAAAAATACTGATGGTTTGGAAGAACCATTACTAATAATCTGTTATTAGTGATGGTTTATAAGAACTGTCACAAATATTGTTGACTTTTACTTCGTCAACATGCATTATTAGTAACAACTTAGGAAATCGTGACTAATATGATACTTTTAGTGACGGTTAATAAACCATCACTAATAATTGCCTTTTAGTGATGCCTTAAAATCGTCACAAATACCGTAACAAACATGGCTAATATTTTTTCAGGATAGTTTCCGCATGTAAAGTGGTTTCCCGTGATAGTTTGAGCCGAAAAAATGGTTTTTAGTGATGAAACTATTGGTGATGGTTATAATTTTGTCACTAAAAGTGACTTATTAGTAACGATTTTAACAACCGTCACTAATACTAACAGTGGTAGTGTCGGTTTTTAAAACCCGTCACAAATAAGTCACTTTTAGTGACGAAATTATAACTGTCACTAATAGTTTCGTCACTAAAAACATGTTTTCTTGTAGTGTGTCCAGGTTGACTGTACCATATAGATATGCCCCTCCAAGTCACCATGGAGAAATGTTGTCTTTACATCCATTTGTTCAAAATGTAGGTCATAATGAGCTACTAATCCCAACACCACCTTGATGGAAATGTGTCAAACCATAGGTGAGAAAATTTCATCATAATCTACTTCCTTATTCAATAAGTACCCCTTTGCCACTAATCGTGCCTTGAATTTCTCTCTTTCCTTTTTCTGAAGTTGCTTCCTTTTTCTTATATACGCATTTACAGCCTATCACCCTCTTCCCATCTAGAAGCTCTACCAAATTCCAAGTTTGGTTAAGAAATTCAAGGCACGGTTAGTGGCAAAGGGGTACTAATTGAATAAGTAAGTAGATTATGATGAAATTTTCTCACTAGTGATTCAACACACTTCCATCAGGGTGGTGTTGGGATTAGTAGCTCATTATGGCCTACATTTGGAACAAATGAATGTAAAGACGACATTTCTCCATGGTGACTTGAAGGGGCATATCTATATGGTACAATCAGAGAGATTTAGTCAACCTGGGCACACTACAAGAGAACAAGTTTTTAGTGACTAAACTATTAGTGACGGTTATAATTTCAACACTGAAAATGACTAATTAGTGACGAGTTTTGAAAACCATCACTATTATTATTAATATTAGTGACGGTTGACAAAATTGTCATTAATAAGTAACTTTTAGTGACGAATTATAACTATCACTAATATTTTGGTCCTTGTAACTGGGGGACGAAGATCATTACCCTAAGTTTTTAACTCCACCTACACAACATGCTTATCTCTGCTTCAGTTTTATGGCTCATTTTTTCTCTTCATCAAATTCTTGAGTACGTTTCACCATAGCTTTCTCATCAAAAACTATATCCCTATTAAGCACCACCTTGTTTGCCATTGGATCCCATAGGTTGAATCCTTTCACACTCTTTTGCATCAAGCTTCGATCTCTCCTCATTAGACAAGTGTAAATAGGTTTAAAAACCAAATACCTTCAATCCAAAGTTGTCTACAGCATTTCCCATCCATACCTCCTCTGCCACTTTCCCTCCAAGTGATGCCTTTGGTGATCGGCTTACCAAGAAACAAGCCATACTAACTGTCTTGGCCCAAAAGTTCTTACCTAGCCTTGCATATAGTTTTAGACACCGAGCTTTCTCAACCAGGGTTTGGTTCATCCTTTCAGTCACATCGTTTTGTTGAGGTGTCCGGTGAATAGTGAAATGTCTTCTAATGCTCTGCTGCTCACAAAAATATATGAACCTAGAATTAGCATACTTGGTCCTATTGTTTGACTTGAGGCATTTAATTCTCCTCCCAGTCCAGTTTTCCACTTCATCTTTCCACAACCTAAACCTAGCAAACATATCTTATTTGTGTCGCATGAAATATAACTAGAATTTCTATGAGTAGTCATCAATAAAACTCACAATATAAACATGTCCTCCCCATGATGCTACTCTCACCGGCCCCCAAACATCAAAGTGTATATAATCAAGAATACCTTTTTTCTTGTGTATGACTGTTTTAAAATGCACCCTGCTTTACTTCCCAATAACACAAAACTTACAGAAGTTCAGTTTGCATGTTTTCGTACCATTCCAAAGCTTCCTTTTGTGAAGTTCTTTCATACCATGCTCACGCATATGCCCTAACTGCATATGCCACAAGACGGTGTCATCAAATTTTGAATCTATGGCTATAGCTCCACCTACAACTGTAGTGCCCATCAATGCATAAATATTCCCATCTAACTTTTGCCCTTTCATCACCGTTAGATTGCCTTTGCACACCTTCATAACTCTACTTTTGGACTTGTAACTGAATCCATTATAGTCCCAAGTGCCTAATGAAATTGGACTCTTCCGTAGCTCTAGAATATGTCTTACATCACATAAAGTTTTTTCGACACCATCAAACATTTTAATTCATACATTTCTTATTCCAATGATCTTACATAAAAAATAATTGCGCATAACAACTGAACATGAATTTACCAACGTGTAAGTGTTGAACCACTCGTTACATTACGAAAAACTAGTTTTTAGTGACGAAAGTATTAGTAACAGATTCAATTTCGTCACTAAAAGTTGGTATTAGTGACAGTTTTAGCAACCTTCACTAATACGACACTATTAGTGACGGTTTTAAAACCGTTACTAATAATTTCATTACTAAAAATCGATTTTCCTACTCAAACTATCGTGGGAAACCATTTTTCATGAAGGAATTATCACAGAAAAATATTAGCGATGATTCGTGGGGTATTAGTGACAAATTAAATCCATCACTAAAAGTCCGTTATTAGTGACGATTAAGTAGCCGTCACTACTATTATTGTATTAGTAAATAAAAATAATTTATTTAAAACTATTAGTGACAATTTAGAGAATTCGTCACTAATAGTCTCTTAGTAGTGACGGTTTTTCAATTCGTCACTAATAGCTTTTTATTTAAAAAAAATTGGGTATTAGTGATGGTTTTTAAACCATCACTAATAGTTTCTTATATACAAAATATAAAAATAATTTATTTAACAGTATTAGTGGCGGTTTTGAGAATTTGTCACTAATAATAAGGTATTAGTGACGGTTTAGAGAATCGTTACTAATAGCTTTTTTATTTAAAAAAATAAAAATAATTTATTTAACATTATTAGTGATGATTTTGAAAATTCGTCACTAATAATAGGGCATTAGTGATAGTTTTTAAACTGTCACTAATAGTTTTTTATATAAAAAATATGAAAATAATTTATTTAACAGTATTGGTGACGGTTTTGAATATTCGTCACTAATAGTCACTTATTAGTGACGGTTTAGATAATCGTAACTAATACTTTTTTATTTAAAAAAATAAAAATAATTTATTTAATATTATTAGTGATGGGTTTGAAAATTCGTCACGAATAATAGGGTATTAGCTATGGTTTGGAGAACTGTAGAGACCCACAGAATTATGGTATTTAAATAATAAAAAAGGGAGAAAAATGAAAATTTTAAACGGGGTCACAACAAGTCCTCGTGTCTCATCGACGAGAAGTTACCGAGGGGTTATTTTCAGTTCTGAATTTCGTCGACGAGGGATAAGCATTCGTTGACGAACTTCCTTCGTGGCCTCGTTGACAAAGTGACGTGGCTTGTCGACGAGTGCAGGTGTATAAATAGCTCAAACTCAGTTTTTAGCGCAGAATTTCCCTCTCTCTCTCTCTCTCTCTCTCTCCTATTCGTCCTCTCCTCCTTCTCTCTAAGATTCTGGGTCCATTCTTCGTCGGATCAACGATCCAAAGCCGCTACGACACTCCTAGGGAAGTTTTCTTCAAATTTGATGGAGTGGATCGTTGGTGGGCCTAACTGGGACTCCATCCCAAGTTTATGGTAAGGTTTTTTTTCTTAGTGTTTGGATTTCCTATAGTTATAGAATAGGTAGTACTCGAAGAAATACTGAAGTTTTGTTCGAACCGATTTTGTTTACAGGGTGTTGAACGGGGAACCCTGCGAGTGCAGGACTGATTATTTTATTGTCTTTCCAAAAGTCAGGTAAGGGGATAAATAAAGTAAGGATTTCATGAAAATGTATTTATTATTTTACAGCATTTAATTTCAGATAAACATGTATGTTGTAGAATTATGTTGGAAATAATGTTGTTAATCAGAAATATGATTAATACCTCTTTTGTGTGGCATGAGTAAAATTTACCATGGAAAATTATGATGATGAAATATTATGTTTACAAAATAAGTATGCTTTTATTGCTTCCATAAAAATGTTAAAATGATACAGGGATTGTTCAAACTGAGGATTTTATATGACATGTCGGCATATGGACCGAGGTTTTTACATGATATGTCGGCGTACGAGCCTAGGTTTTTATATGATATGTCGGCGTACGGGCCAAGGGTTTTATATGATATGTCGGTGCACGGGCCGAGGGTTTTGTATGATATGTCGGCGTACAGGCCGAGCTTTTTATATTATATGTCAGCGTACGAGCCAAGGGTTTTATATGATATGTCGGCATACGTGTCGAGGTTTTTATATGATATGTCGGGGTACGGGTCGAGGATTTATACAAAATATCGGCATAAGGGCTGAAAGTTTTTATGATATGTTATGCAAAATCATATGAAGATATTAACTTGATAGTTATTATTATGAAATAGCCATGTATCATTATTTAGAAATATATTTTATGTTATCAGAAACTGGTTGGCTTGGTTTAGGATTTCACGAAGCACGGTACTGTCACTATATGATCACGATCATAATTATGTTAGTGCTACCGCTTGCCGTATGGGGTAGTGAGAGATCGGCAGTCAATGTGGTTTATTGTAGTGCAGGCATGCCCATGGTGTCCAAACTAGGAGGGGCAGACCCATTGTACTTACAGACTTATATTTGATCTAACGTGGTTGGCCAGCCATTGCTAGGTCTCGCCTTCGGGCCACACAACCTAGTCATGTATGGGTAAGACATGACACCAGCCAGCTATCCATCTACGGTGTTTTCTATGTATAGTTATATGAGATAAATTATATGTATAGAAATTCAATATGTTATACAATGATATGATAAAATATGTTTTCCACAGATATGATACAAGTAGATTTTACTAAGTATGATTTTTATATTGTTATATGTATATCACGGGATTACTCATGTTGCCACATACTGATATTAGCTTATTTCTCTTACTGAGAGATGTCTCATCCCAACTATATAAACATTTCAAGAGTCCTAGATAGAAGATCGGATAGAGCTCCACAACATTAGGATTCAACTGATCTACCCTATTTGAAGGGTAAGTATTTTGCTAGGGTCAGATAGATTTTTGGGCGGTGACCCTAGGCACTTTTGGTTATTTTGGGATAAGTGTATGCATATGACAATTGTAGTAAAATTCTGGTATTGTGTTGGTTGGATAATTTGATATGCATATGATTTTACATTTCTTGCTGCTTAGGAATCTATATTATATTTCAAGTATTTCCCTGGTACTCATGGGTCCAAGTTGATTATGATTTGTCAGGATTATTATATTGGATATTATTATGGAAAAATATATACATATATATATATATATATGGTAAAATAAGCACGTCGTTACAAGAACTGTCACTAATAGTGTTTTGATTTAAAAAATATAAATCTAATTTAGTTAAGAATATTAATGACGTTTTAGAAAATTCGTCACTAATAATAGGGTAGTAGTGACAATTTTTTTAAATTCGCCACTAATAGTATATTTTATTTATAAAAAATAAAATAAAATTTATGTAACTAATAGTGACAGTTTTAAAACTGTCACTCATACCCTCTCCTCACGATTTTCCCACTCTCCCACCTTTCTACTTTCCCCAAATCATTTCCCTCCAATCTTCCCTCCTTTCCCTCCTTTGGATCCCTCTTTCTTTACCTTTCCCCTCCTTCACTCGACAAACATCAAAGAGCCTTGCTCGAAGATTCAGAAACTCAACCACAATGGTGTATCTGAAGTTGCTCGATGCCCTCTTCCTCTTCTGTAGGTGAAAAAGCTATCTAAAACCACCGTGTTGCCTTGTAGGGAGTCTCCTCTGTCCGCCGAGTTTAACGATGAAGGGATCCTACACATTCGTTGCGTCCATCCTCACCGCATCTACTGTGGCTCTTTCCTCCTCCAGGGATCGTGGTGACGCTTTCAATCCTTGCTTCAATGAGATATGTATTTAAGGAATTATGTTTCCGTTGTATGCAATCTCCTCTTGTTAAATCTTTGTTAAATTAGTGCTTCATTTGATTGGATTTTTTGACCTACCAGGTTGTTTGTTTCACTTTTGTGGTTTTTTGCTGCTACAACTTGACCTCGCATTTTTTTTTATATCTTTTATGGAGATGTTTTTTTTTTTTTTTTAATTTCAGCTTGAAGTTTTTCTCTTTTCTTTTTTCTTTTTTCTTTTTTTTTTTTCCTTTTTAAGGTATGTTTAGTTTTGAGAACGAGGTTATGGCTTTGTAGGGCGTTTGGTCTTGTTGATGGTCATGATCTTTGTTGACATAGTTGTGGGAGTGTTGATAGGGACGAGAACTTAACAATTTTTAAAATTATCAGAAAACAAAATCCTCACTCACAGACCTTATTTTGATTTTACTTGGCCATTCTTTTGAGAAACCATTATATCACAAAATCACAAGGCCTAAATTCTTGCCTTTTTCTTTGTTATCTGCTTATGATTTTTGGAGCTTAAATTGAATTTGTTTATTTATTTTTCCTTTTAAGGATTAGTGCTCTTATTATCATGTCTATAATCTAATTTCTAAATATTTAGTCTCAATGAACTTGCAAAATCAATTTAAATTGTATTGTTGGATAAAATAATGCATATTTTTGAATTGTGATATGTGGGTATTCATAGTTCAGACGGGCAACCTACTTCTCGTGGCCTAAAACACCTTGAGTTGTAGTCTTTAATAACGAATTCTCAAAAAGCAAATGCAAAATGCAGTAAGGCTTAGTAATGATTCTTTCCTACAAGGGTGCTTTCTTTGCTTTTTAGGTCTAGGCTTATGCATTTTGAGTGCAAAAGAAATATATTAATAAAAATAAGAGAAAATTTCTACCCACAAATAAAGATGATAGGAACTACAACCAAGGAGATGACAAGAGGCCCTCCCTCACATAGGGAAAAAAAAAAAAAACAGCAGAAAAGACAGAACAGGAAATAGAGAATAGGAAAACCTAATAATCTCTAATTATGAAAACCCCTCTTTATGCCCTTCCCTCTTTAATTGACAGAGCTGTGTAACTTGCTAATTCATAGTGTCCTTTCTTTGCTTTTCCCTTAGCACCATTCAAGCAAACTTCATTCCCTCTTGGATCAACCAGCCGAATCTCATGTCATCCAAAACTGTCCCCAGCCTTGTACATTCCTTTCCATCCTTGCTTTCCCTAGAAACACTCACCATCTTTGTCTACAAACCATTTTGAGTTAAATTTAGTTTTTAACTAGGCTTGCAAAATTGAACCAAATATTTCAATTCTATTTTCTATTTTTTATATTATTTTTTTTTTAATTTTTGTGTGATGAAACAATTTAGGCTTTGTTTGACCTCACTTAAATCATGAAAATAGTTTGAACTTTGTAATGGCCAAATTATCTCTTGGCATGCGTTACTTTGTGAATTCAAGTTCGTATTTTTTGAAGTGCAACCAATTAGTTTAATTTTTTAATTGAATGTTTAAATTTTATTTGTAGTTTTCTTAAGTTTTTTCTTTATTCTTAAAAGTATTAGTAATTTATTGACATATTTTATCTAAAAAATAAAACTCTCAAAATGCCTCAACACCTTAATGCTTAAGCTCACTACACGAGGGTTAAAATGCCCCAACTTATGCCTTTGCCTTTTGAAATATTACTCATGACAAACAAACCACTAACAACCAAATTATATCATCACATGCAGTACCACTACATCACTATCTAACTATTGTCCCAAAACTAGGACCACGATCATACCTTGTTGCTATACCAGTCACTATAATCCACCACCACTAACTTGCTGATACTGGCAGGAGCACTGCCTTGACCACTTTATTGCTCCTGTAGCCATCTCCATCTTTTCCATTATCACAACCTTATGTTTCAATCTACTATTTTCTTGAAATACGATATGCTTATTTAAACAGATGAATTATGAAATGAGCATTCAATGCAAGGTAAAATATTTTTAGACTTCGATTTTAAAATGAGGACATAAAATCCTTGTACTTTAGATTTCTCTAGAATCCTTAATGCAAACACACTAATTGATTTTGTGGAAAGTGGGTTGACCCTATACAGTGTAACTTATAAATATAATTTCATATTATTATCTTCAGCACATTGCTTCATGATTGCTTGAAAAATTCTTTGCAATTCCTCACTAAAAAAAAATATCCAGGCCCTTTATTTATGTGTTCCATTTCACGAACAGTTTGCTAGAATATTATGCAAATAACAAAAATCCTTGATATGCAGGGGAAAATATTTTTGACATGTTTAGCTAATTTGTTTACTCAGGTAGTAACTTGGTTTCATGATTTTTTGTAGTATGAATGAGCTTCTTTGGGTATTATTTTTGGCTAAGCAATACCTGTCATCTTAGGTTTCAATTGCTTGCATTTTGATACTTATTCATTCAGCTTTTTGTAAACTTTTACAGTTATGTATTTATGCACTTGAGTTATTCTTGATCTTGCGAGAATCATTTTTTTTTTAACATCAGTTTTTTAATGTTATCTTTAAATAAAGGTGTTTGCTCTGAATTGTAATTATTGGATTATCTTCAGGGTGTTCTGTCACATTGGAAAAAGGAAAAAAAAAAAAGAGTTGTGTTTTGTTTTAGACTTTTAATTTTGACATTTCTTACTTAGTACTTGGCCAATTGGTTCTTCATGTTTGATATGTATTGATGAGACTATCTACACACACTATTGAGACAAGAAATAAGAAATGCATGTATTGTAACTCTAGTTTTTTCAAACGTTTTTAGAATTTTTGGTGAAGTAGATGTTAATGGCAATTGGAAAAGACTTTTGTCATTCAACTTTCTTGGCAACATGATAAACAAAAATCAGTCTACTTCCCAAAGACATCTAGAATCGTGTGAATTAATAGATTTAGATCGATTTGTTAGATTCATCAGGTGAGTCAATAGATTTAGCAACAACTCATTTGCTTTTAGATTTGTTACTAAGATTTGATTCTATTTGATGTGGAACTGATACAAGTAGTGAATTGTAAGATTCTAACAAGTAACAACTATGCTTACATCTACTATGCGGACAAACTATGCACTATAAGGAAAAGGTCTAGAATCATTCTTGATAAGTTACTCGAAGAGAGGGAGGGAAATTATAATGAGGATGACAATGATTCAAAAATCATTTATTTCTATTAACATTCACAAGAGATTAATTAACAATTTGATATGAACACTATTATGCTAAAAAAAAAAATTATCTTGATAATATTAGTAATTTGATATTTCCTTTATATATTTTTCGATTTCAAATTTCTTTTCTTTCTAGTTTTTGTTGCATTTAACTTGTTAATACCTTATTCAACAACTTTAGGATTATATATTATAGTTTTAAAGCTTGATTTATAATTATAGAAATTACTTTTACAAATAAAATAGTAGAACTTGTTTAATTTATTGTTTATTTGTATGTTTTATGTGCTCAATAGATTAATGTAGCATATAATTATTTTGTTTTATTAATTATTTTATCTCAAAAATGATTAATGAAAATGGGAAACATGTATAATTTTTTAATCAATAATGGTTTAAAACAAACATAAAATTAATTGCCCATACTCAACAATGTTAGTAAGTTGAACTAAAGTAGCCAAAATGCACTAGAACTCTCGTTAAGAAGGTTCAAGAGTTTAAAACATGCAAACGAACCAATATACATAAGATTGTGTGTGCTTAAAATTTTTTTTGGCTATTGCACCCATTTCCTATTATGTAACGTCTGCTACTCCCATTGTTTTACGTTATGCTACCAGCTGCCACTATTTTGAACCCTGATTGCATGTACCCAAACCATCTTAAATGGATTTCTTTTACCTATATTCTACACGATATATACCTAGCTATTGCAAATGATTTCATTTCTTACTTTATCTTCCAGATTTATATTGCTTAGCCATCTTAAAAGTCTCATTTCAATTGCACACACTTTTTGTAAATTGTCATAGAATAGGATAACATATTTGATGAGCACAAAAATACAATGGGGAGGACAAAGTATCTTCCTAGAAAGACACAAAATTAAAATAATGTTGAAAAGGTGAAACAAAAATGATCAAGCTAATATTGCTAGCTAATTCCACACTAAAAGTGTTGACCTTATAGATCATATCCCATTTGGATTATGACAAATACTCTAATATTTAATGGTTGATGAGTTTGTGTGCAAGACCAATCAGAAGTATCATATGGTACACACACATAGGCTTAAAGAAGACAAAGACGCAGAATGTTTATTCATTGTAATTTAATTAAGTTGTTATTTGGGTTTGTAATAATTAAAGTTCAATGGTCTGTACTAATTAATGTCCTACTTATATGGTAGGATAGATAAACTTAAGACCATAGATAGACCTTAGGGATCACCCTTTGGTCGACCGTCACCAGATTTTTAGGGGTATATACTCAAAGGCCTTAGATCGACCATAGGACCCACAAAATTGCATGCAAATGCCCCCCATAATCTTAGTGTTGATTATCATGTGAATAGGGGTAACTTTATAATAAGAAAAATATTGAAATGCACAAAAAGAGCATCTCCGGTCGACCAAACTTCTATATGCAGAATTCTTCGGTCAATCAAACCTCCACCTAGGTCAACAAGTTGACCGCTCGGTTGACCGAGCAGAATTATATGGGCAACGCCCTGGTCGACTAAATCCCCACGTGAGAAATGCCAACCTCCCGGTCAACCGAACCTGCTAGTTCAAAAAGACCCAATTGACCAAACCACGCAGATTTGGAAAATCACCCTTGAACCCTTCAAGTCCAATCGACCATCCTTCTAGTTCAAATTTCTCTCGATCGATCGAACCCAGCCACTTGGTCGACCAAACCATATGTTCAATCGACCAGTGCTCTCAGGTTGGCAAAAATTACCGATCCCAAATGGTAAAAAATTTAGGGTGTCTATATATACCCCCTCATTTGCAAAAAGTAGTGTGAGATTAGCAAATATAATTAGCAAATATCCTCTGAATTTTAAAAAGCCTATTTTTCATATTCAAGCTTTATACTCCCATTCTTACTTATCCATGTTGCACATATCACTTAGTAAGAGTGCTCTTATGTTCATCTCACCAAGCTTAAACTCTCACTTTCTTGTTTTGATTGAGATTATTTTCTCTTTGAGAGTAAGCTTCTAGTTTTTCTAGGGGGCTTCATAAATAAGTCTTCTGTAGGAAAACTTCTTAGAACTTCTGAGTTTTGCATTTTCATTGCAACACTCAAGAGTTCATATTGTGTTTTGGTTGTGAAAAATATTTTACAAGTCGTTTTCAGATATCTTTTGTACTTATATTTGAGAAATATTTTGAGATATTTGCTTGCGTGCTAAAGATCTTTGTTGCTATATCTTTTGATTGATATTATCATTTTGACACAGATGAGATAATTTTTACAAACCATTTTTGAATATCTCTTATGGTTTATTTTGATAAAAATATTTGTTGAGATATTTGAAGTGTGCTTGTGATATTTGTTGCTGCATTGTGATTAAAACTATTATTTTGACACAAAGATCCTATAAGACTATTATTTTCACATAAAGATCCTATCACATACACTCTCACGTACTGATTGCAATATTTGTATAAATCTTTGAGAGTAGACACAAAGACTACATTGAGCTTATCATATCTTATCATTTTGTAGTGTATTGATTATATTGGTACATATCAGCTTGTGTAAGAAGCATTTTCATGTACGCAAAATTTTATACAAATTTGTTGTATTCCAGGAACGGACCTGAAGAGGGAGACTAGCCCTGTAGAATAGTCTCTGATTGGCTTAGACCCGGTTAGGAAAGTTAGGTATACCATCCTAATAAGGTGGAGGTTGAGGTCAGCCCTGTTAATTGACCTGGTTGTAATCGGTGTTGCTCTACCCGTTAAGTGAGCATTAGTGGAATTCTTGTGCTGGTGAGCTAAGGCGGGGACGTAGGCAGTATTGGCCAAACCCCGATAACATATCTAGTGTTAATTTTATTTTCCGCACTTTACTTTATACACCTGCATATTTATGTTTATTGTTTGAATATTTGATTGAGTGTACGATTACATAGAAAGACCCTAGGTTTTTGTAATACTGATTGTTGAACTAGTTGAACCTAGGACAAATTTTTAAATACCCAATTCACCCCCCGCCCCTTTGGAAATACATTAATTTTAACAAAAAGGCTCTCTCCTTTGAAGCAACTAGAGGAGAATGTTCCTAGCAATTTAGGAAAGCTGATTTTATCCGCAAGTCGCTGTGCAATATATGAAAGCACTGCAAAGACAACATAGTTCTACAACCAGCGAGCTTGCTTATCCCTTCCAAACCTCTGAAAGAAATAAGCAAGAAAATCTCCAAGGAATTTGAACACTAATAGGTCCTTAACTTTCTGTACAGAAGCCAAAACAACCTATTCCACAATCAGTTGTCCCAAAGCATCTGTAGAGGCAGAGAATGGCCATTAATCATGATCTCCAAGGAATCTAGACACTACTAAGTCCTTAACTTTCTGTATAGAAGCCAAAACAACCTGTTCCACAATTAGCTATCCCAAAGCATCTGCAGAGGCAGAGAATGGCCATTAATAATGTGATTATTCCTCTCCAAGCAGATGTCTCAAAGCACTACAAATACAACACAGTTCGACAACTTGTCGTCATTCTTTCCCTTTCTGGAATATCTATAAGAAATAAGCAAGATACTTTCTGAGGAATTTTGATGCACCCAACTTTCTCTAAAGAAGCCAAACAACCTTTTCCACAACCTCAAAGTAGCATAACGATGCAATTAAAATGGGAATGAATTGCATCACTAACAAAACATATCACACAAACATCTGAAGATAATGCATTTAGAGCCTTTTTGAGCAGCAATAGATTGTGCTGAGCTTTATTAAAGACTGTCAATCAAAGAAATGGCTCGACCTTATAAAGAATCTTAGCTCCTTAAATTCAATTAACAAGAGAAAGAGTATAAAAGACTGAATCAAATGGCATAGTAATGATCAACTAGAAAAGACCCTAGAGTCAGTTAAAGTCACATCCTATAATTTCTTCTCAAGGAAAGCCGAAAAGAATCCAGCTAACTAAGCCACCAAGAAAGCTTCAGAGTCTCAAGATCTTATGAAAATAAAATTGTAGGAAATAATGGAGAGAAAACTTGACTAGGTAATCCTCGAGAAGCAACCCTCTTGCCCTATATAAGAAAAACAATGAATTCATAATTAGGGCGTTGTTTAAGCATAAAAGTTTGATGTAGCGGGAATGTTCATATTCATGGAATGAAAGGATACGCATGAAATCTGGGCACACTATTCCCACCCTCCACATGGGTAATTTTCTCTCATTCCCATGGAAATACTACTTTTTGAACCAAATTGCAACCCTATTTTAGTGGGTTGGACAACAATGCCCTTATAATATAATATTATCACACTATTGTTATATTCAAACTAATAATTTTTTGAAAGGATGAATGAAAGTCAAACGAATATTAAACTTCATCCTTTATATGAACATCATTCCATATTACTATCCATAATGCACCGAATGTCTAAATCTTTTTGATGGATGGTATTATGTGATATGAATTTTAGATTGAATTACTGGAATACATGCTTGTGTTGAACGCCAATTGCATGGCTGATGCAGAATATTGTGAATTGCATACTGCTAGTGGATTTAGGTTGTTGCATGCTTAAAATGATTTATTTACTGAAAATAACTAGGTTTTAGGTACAGGTTTTATAGGAAAATGTCCAATTTACAGATGACATGCTGCCAAAATTTTGTTAAAATTTTTTCAAAATAAAACCATGTATAAAGATAATTATGATAAAATGAATGTTAAAATATTTTTTAAATGATTAGTAAAAGTTAAACGAATATTAAACATCATCTTTTACGTGAACAACATTGTAAATTACTATCCATAATGCTCCGAATGACTAAATCCTTTTGCAAACTCATAAGTAATTCCTCCGATGTACATTTCCCATAACCGCAGTTAAATTATTATACTTCTCTCAAGTTTTTTTTTTTTTTTTTCCTTCTAGTTTTTTCTTTCGCATTAGTGTATGAATGTCCGATTATTTTGCTCTCAAATCATTCATACTTATGGTATGTATACATATATATTCAAAAATTGTATACTATATTTTTTTATAATTCTTAATTTATAGGGTTTGCAACTGACACAACATTAGCACAATGTCATGCACTACAGTCAGATGCAACTTTTGATTATTTTTTTGTATATTTTTTTTTTGTTTTTTGAACAAATGAAATTTTTGTATTTTAATTTGAATTTGTATAATGTATTTGAATTGTGAAATTTTTTGTATTTTTTTTTTGGTTATCTGAACAGATGAAATTTCTGTATTTTAATTGAATTTGTATAATATTTGTATTTTAATTTGAATTAGAATTTTGAATAATTTAAGAATTTTTTAGTAATTATGGTTTAATGTTATGTATGCAAAAATATAATTATAGATTTTTACAAGAATGAATAATTAAAAAAATTATTAATTTTAAATTATTAGTGGCAGTTTTAAAACTGTTACTAATAATTGTCCATCTTTTAAGCATTAGTGAAGGTTTCAAAACCGTCACTAATAGTAGAATATTAGTGACGGATTTCAAAAGCATCACTAAAGATCAAGTATTAGTGACAGTTTTAAATTCGTCACTAATAGTATATTATTAGTGACGGTTTTGAAATTCGTCACTAATACTCTACTATTAGTGACGATTTTGTAATTCGTCACTAATACTTTACTATTACTGGCGGTTTTGAAATTCCTCACTAATACTCTACTATTAGTGACGATATTGAACTGAGCCAATGTAGAATTTATAGTGATAGTATTAGAGTTTTAGTGACGGCTATAATCCGTCACTAATACTTTGTTATTAGTGATACTTTTAGAATTCGTCACTAATAATTATTAGTAACCCCAGTTATGGCAACTAATTCAAAACTGTCACTAATACTTATAAAACCATCACTAATAGTATTAGTGACTGTTTTGATCATTCACTAATAACCTTATTTTTTGTAATGTTAATTTCCTTCGTAGTATGTTTGATGAACTCTATGATACATATCTCATTAAACACCATGTTCTCGTATAAAGCCCATGTGTCATGGCCTGCAATATATTTCAGTTTATGTATCCTATCTATCTATCAAACAAACTGCAAATTGGGTTGTTGGAATTGGTGTAATCCAAATAGGGGAATGAATAAGGTATTTAAAAAATTATCCTTCCTAGATTCGGTTCAAATTGCAATCAGTAGAACACAACCTAGGGAAATAGTCTCAATTCTCCAAGCAATTAACTGAGCAAATATTCAAAGCATATATATAGCAGGCTCGATAATTCATAATCATACACAATAATAAAACATAAACATTCAAATGCAGGATTTTAAATTGCGAAAATTAAAATCAGGCACAAGAAATGTTATCGGAGTTCGGCTAACAATGCCTACGTCCCCGCCTCAAGCTCACAAGTGAGAGGATTCACTAAAGTTGCCCACTTGCAGGTGGAGCGACACCATTTACAACCTCCCTCTCCTTACTAGGCAAGGGAATACCTCAGGTTAAATTAACAGGGCTGACCCCAACCTTTACAACACCTTACTAAGATGGTGCACTTAGTTATATTAACCGGGTCTGAACTAGTCTGGTGCTCTCCTATTCGGGTCTGAGCAAATCCGGGACTATTCATAGGGCTAGTCTCCCTCTTCCAACCACCCATCGGGAATACAATAGATAATCAATAAAATATTTTCATTCAACAAAGAAGCTTCTAAAGTAAGCAGATGTGTACAACAAGTAAAGTACAATGCCCTCACATATGATATGAAATGAAGCTCAATGTGAGTGTGTGTATTTTTCACTCAAAAATATTTTTCAATAAATATTAGAGTGTGAAAAATAGTTTTCTCAAAACCAAGAGTAAGAGAACTTTCGAGCAAAGATATTACAGTTTAAAATATGCTCAAGGCTCTTCTCAATAACCCATAAATTTTCCCAAAAATGATTTTTCAAAACAAAGCTTAAGGGAAGCAGGGGCTTTTACTTTCAAATGAACTTGCAAAAATAATATGTGTGTGTATAAGCACGATTGCAATAAGACTTTTCCAGCACAAAATATATATGCTCAAGTCTTTCAAACTAACCAATATACTTTTTCTCTCAATAATATTTATCAACAAAATATTATTTTGGGAGAACCAAGAAGCTAACTCTCAAAAATAAATTTTCACAAGTATAAGCTTTGGATGAAAAAAATAAATGCCCAAAGATTAGTCAAATGCTTTCTTCAAAATGATTTTTAAAAAAAATGAGTGTAAGAGAGTATGAGTAGTATGCTTTAAAAAGATTGAAAGAATTTGAGCAATAAGAGGAGTATTTGTATTAAAAATTTCAGAGAATTTTTCTTAATGATTTTTGCTAATCTTGTCCTAATTAAGACAAATGAAGGGGTATATATGGATATTGCAAAAACGATAACTGTTAGGGACATGGAGATCATTTTGGAAAAAAAGATTAATAGAGTTTAATTAATTTTAACCTCAGTTAACCACAGTAAAAATCTGACTAACCTGAGAGGTTCAGTTGACCATATTCAAGGTTTGATCAACCATATTGTTAAGTTCGGCCGACTATGGCAATTTTAAACTACAGAAATGGTCGACCATCTCAAGGCAATTTTGAACCCATCTTAGGTTCGGTCGACCATGCGGAAGGTTTGATTGATCGCTTATATGGTTCGGTCGACCGTGGCCAATTTGAACTGCACAAATGGTCCGCTGAACAATTGGGGGGTCAGATACATTTCAGTTCGGTTGATCAAGGATGAAACGTTCATTTAGAACAGTCGACCATGAGAAGTCAACTTGATGACTTTTGATCAGTTCGGTTGACCAAGGCTTATACACTGCCATGTATTTGATTGACCGAGGCTTAGTCAACTTTTGACTTTCAACCATTAAGGTGTTCGGTTAACCAAGCTAGTTATTACTAGAATGGTTCGATCGACCAGGGCTAGTTAAAAATGAAAATTTATGTCCTGTTTAGCCCCTGTGCTTTTTAAACCCTGGTGAACAAGCTTATGACATTTTAGATCAAGGGTTTGGTTGACTGAGGCTTTTGTAAACTTCATCTTAACCTTAATCTTTGACCCTAACCAATTAGTTATTTAAGAAAATAGTAGTGCTGGTCCGTAAGGTCTGATTACGATCTTTGAGCTTATCATTCACATCATGCATGTCATGTAATTACTACAGACCCAAAATATAAAACAAAGTGCATTTTACAATAAAAATAAATGTCTTTAGTCTTCTTGCTCATGTGTTTTCATGGAATGTGCCATATACATA
This sequence comes from Malania oleifera, assembly GCF_029873635.1. Classification (NCBI taxonomy): domain Eukaryota; kingdom Viridiplantae; phylum Streptophyta; class Magnoliopsida; order Santalales; family Ximeniaceae; genus Malania; species Malania oleifera. The sequence continues at coordinate 89,426,703 of NC_080417.1, forward strand.
TGATCTTGGAGTTTCTTCTGACTTCCAAGTTCCTTGATCGTATGTGTGCTGAAATTAAGACCTATTCTCATACTTAAACACACATAAGATAACTTGTGCTTTGTCAGCATCAAAACTGAGATCGAACTCAAAAATTTAACATGAGTGAACCTTAAGAACCATATATAGGATCTTATGTATCCACAAGACCCTACGCAATGTTAAATCCATTGCTTTTATTTAAGCCTCTAGTTCAACATTATTTGAAATGGTTAGAAGAAGTACCTGGCATTGGCTCTAGTAGCCCACCAGTAATTGTAGAAATCAGTGATGGAGATTTTCCATGTAGTTTCATGGAGAATTTAATTTAGGCTAGTTTCCGACAAATGGGCTTTACAATTCATTAGACAAACAAATGGGTAAAATCTAAATCTGATTAACGGTATCAAGCTGTAAACCTTTTGTTCACATCAGTACACTGCAATAAACTAGCATTAAATTGGATGCCCAATTACATTTCTAGTAAAAATTGTTCATTTCTTTCTCCAAGTAAAAACATTTGACGCAGGAACAATTCTGAGTCAGCAAATGCTTTAAACCAGAACAATTACTATTGCAACTTTTATACAGAAGTCGTCATTATTATTGAGATAGGGCTCAACAATTCAACATTTTTTTAATAAAGATATTAGGTTTGGGAGTACATTGTGTATTGGGAAGGTATCACTTTGAATTCTTGTTCTTGAGAATCCAAATGGCTAACACCCTAAAACACCCATTCCCTTGGATGGTTGTCATGCTTACCTTATATGTGTGCGTACATCACTTGAAACTGTTTTAACTTTTGAAAGTGTATAACCTTTTTTGAAAAGGCTTTCATAGAACTTATGCAGAGGTATAGACCTCATAAAAATTTTAATACATTAGTTCCAAATCAATGCTCAACAAAGAACATGTGACATATGGAGAAATAAAGCACGCCAAACAAATGATATGCAAAAGGAATAAGAGTTCTTGTTTGTTATGACTGAATCTACCAAAGTAGATTACTTACAGATTGTAACGACCCCGACCCACCACGTGGGCCCGGAGTGCTACTTTAGAGACGTCAGCGTATCTGATACCTTATTCATCAAATATAAAACACACATATGCAGTGGAAATAAAATATAAAATCCTCAAATTACATTATTAGAGTTCTAACTATCTTTATACACAAATATATCCATTTTCACAAAATTACATCCCATGAAACTAAACAAAAATAAAATCTCTATCTACACACTACCTACATAAATTTACACCTCTATACCCGATCTCTAGAATTTCCTGAAAAGTTAGTTTGTAAAGTAAGGGTGAGACACAACTCAATAAAGGAAAGACTAAGTTAATGTCAGTGTGTGGCCAGCATGCATTTAGTGTACATAAAATAACCAGTTCACTAAGTAGATAAACTCATTTATGAAAGCATTCTTATTGTACACTCACACACACAATTAGCCGAGGATAGGGAAGATTACCCACCCATACAAGTAGCTTCCCTCTGCTCTAGTACCATTACTGCTACTAGGGCACTCACCTTTCTCAATAAGCCCTTGATGTTATCTTATTAATTAACCGTATTCACATAAATTAACAGATATGCATATAAGACACTCCTTGTGACAAACACGCCATTTACATCCACATGGCACAGGTTATGCAGCCTGAAGGCTGGACTAATGTCCTGGGGGATCCACCCAAACAGTTGTCATCTATACTCTCCGCTAACATACTCCATGGGTACACGCAGCTTCAACTATCGGTCTGATTGCCCTCACCTATGGGTGCATTCTCCTTACGTAGACAAATTAGACAAGGCCACCCTACACCTCTCAGCACAGGTGTGGGCACACATGGCCACAAAACAAATCTCTAGCAACGGTACCGTGCTCACACTACACTGGTCCCCAGGGTTCCTAAAGCATATCATGTAATTTAGATAATAGAAAATACCATTTAAAACATCATTTGACATATATTTCTTGTTATTCCAAAAACCCAGCCCCTGGCCAAAAATACAATTCGGTATATAGCCATCAATTAAAACTCAGTCCTCGGCCGTCAAATAATAATCCTGGCCCTTGGCCAATCAAAAAATAGCTGACCACTAGCCATTAGTTCAAACACCTGCATTTCACAAACAGTTCCAGTATTTTCACAAGCATTTCCAGTATTTCTCAAACAATTAAGTATTTCACAAACAATTCAATATTTCAAAATCCCAAATGCAGATATACAATAATCCATACAAATTAAATCATCTGCCACACGATTTTCCACATTTTAACATATCCCTATAAACAAACAAACTTTCCACTCTTCACTTTATTAAAAAATACCATACCATATAACCTAAGTTTGTAAAATCCATTTTGAACGGCTAGTTTTCAAAATAACCTTTAAATTCCCAAATGAATGAATAAATAAATAAATATATTTATATAAAAATAACGATTAATTTGATTCAAGTTTCGTAAAATTACTAACTTAACTTAATCCCCTTATCGGATTCTTGAAAAAGCCTGATAACACCCCGGCCTACGCCCCAGGTGTTCAAATACCCCTCAGCCCTGACATTCAAATTTCACCATATTATTTATCACAATTCCTAGAGCAACTTTCTCTAAAATTCCCTTAGGTTCTGAATATCCTAAATAGCCTAATAAAAGCTTAAATTATCAAACTTACCCCCGATTTAGGATTGGTACCCTAGAACTCCAATTCGAAAACCCACTCCGGCTAGATTGTAGAGAATCTCCCTCGAGTCTCCAAACAATTCCCATTCGTTAAAGGGGCTTATAGTTTAAGAGAAATTGAGGTAAGTTGGAGATTTGACTTTACCCCAGGAGATATGCCTATGCCGCTCCCACGATAAATCCGCTCCAATAGAAATATTGGTGGTGGCGAGCAGAGTCTAACAGTATTTTCGGATTTTTGACCAGCCGTATAATGAAAACGAGATGGAGGAAAGTGGGAGAGAGGGGACGAGGAGATGCAGGAGCCTTCTTTGCTCCTTTCTTATGCCTGAAGGATCCTCAAGATCCGTCAAGATATGTTTTATATATATATATATATATATATATATATATATATATATAAAATATATTTATATCATTATAATATTATATTATTATATTATATTATTTAATTAATAATAATTAATTAATTAATAATTTTAAAAAAATTAACTCTTAGTTTTTATTTATTTTTTATTTTTTTTAATAATATATTTTTTTTTAATTTTTTTAGGATCACTACATTCTCCCCTTCTTACAAAAGTTTCATCCTAGAAATTTGTTAACTATTACCAATTATCTCCTTAATTTACGATCCTTGTCTACAGAATAGTCAGTAGCCACACACATAGTGGCCCCGTCCCACATTTATTTACTACCCTTACTTATGGAGGAGAAATATCGTGGTTACAATACTACCTTTGGGAAATTACAATATCTATAATAAATTTTCCCAAAGACTATCCATAAGTAAAACTACACACAACTAATTACACAACCTATTAAAATCCCTCTACATACAACTATACTCTTACCCGTTTGGCACTAGTTCTCATTGAACAGTTGCGGGTACTTCTGGCGTATCTCCGTTTCCAACTCCCAAGAAGCCTCTTCAACTGCATGATTTTGCCACAACACCTTCACTAACGATATATCCTTAGCACGCAGTTCCTGTATTTTCATATCCAAAATCTGAACTGGTACTTTCTCGTATGCCAGAGTATCCCCGATCTCCAAAAATTCATAACTAATCACATGCGAGGGGTCTAGAACGTACCTCCTCAACATGGACATGTGAAACACATCATGTATCCTGGACAACACTAGGGTAGTGCTATCCTGTACGCTGCTGAACCAATCCTCTCCAGAATCTCAAACGGTCCAATGTATCTAGGGCTCAACTTGCCCTTCTTTCCATACCTCATCACTCACTTCATCGGAGCAATCCTTAAGAATATCATATCCACTATTTCGAATTCTAGCTCCCATCAGCGAGTATCTGCATAACTCTTCTACTGACTCTGGGATACTTTAATCCTTTCCCTGATAAGTTCAACCTTTGTAGAGGCCTGCTGAATAAGTTCTGGTCCCAAAATCTACCGCTCGCTTACTTCATCCCAGTACAACGGAGATCTGCACCGGTGACCATACAAAGCCTCATATGGTGCCATTCCAATGCTGGCCTAGTGATTGTTTTTGTATGCAAACTCAACCAACGGCAGATATCGGATCCAACTTCCCCCAAAATCCAATACACATGCCCGTAGCATATCCTCGAGAATCTGAATGGTTCATTCAGATTCTCCATCCGTCAGAGGGTGAAATGCAGTACTGAAAGTGAGTTGAGAACCCAGTGCTCCCTACAAACTCTTCCAGAAATGAGAAGTGAACTGAGGATCCTGATCTGAAACGATGGACACGGGCACGCCATGTATTCTGACTATCTCCTGAACATAGAGCACTGCCAGCTTATCCGTGGAATAATTGATTCTAACCGAAATGAAATGGGCAGTCTTTGTCAATCTGTTAACCACTACCCATATGACATTCTGCCCATGCAACGCTGAAGGCAATCCCGATACAAAGTCTATCGAGATATGCTCTCACTTCCACATAAGGATGTCGAGTGGTTGAAGTGGTCTCACTGGCCTTTGGTGTTCTGCCTTCACCTATTGACATGTCAAGCACTGACCCACAAATTTAACAATTTTCCTCTTCATGTTACTCCGCTAGAACAATTCTCGCAAGTCTCTATACACCTTTATGTTACTTGGGTGAACAGTATAGAGAGAAGGTGAGCTTCCCTAGAATTGTCCTCTTTATCTTTGCGTCATTTGGTATAAACAATCAAGTGTGAAATTTAAGAAATCCATCCTCAACAAGATTAAAGACTGTGTGCTACTCATCCTGTATCTTCTCTACTATCTCCACCAACTCTGCATCTTTCAACTAAGCTGTTATGATTCTCTCCCATAAAGTCGGTTGAACCACTAGACTAGAAATGAATGCTTGATGATTCCTTTCTATCAATTCTACACCCAACCTCTCCAAGACCATTATGATCTGGTGAGAAGCCATGACTGTTGAGGCTGACGTACCCCCAGATTTTCGGCTCAAGGTATCGTCTACCATGTTCGCCTTTCCTGGGTGATAGCTAATGGTGCAGTCATAATCCTTTATCAACTCGAGCCATCTGCGCTTCCTCATATTCAACTCCTTATGGGTGAAGAAGTACTTGAGACTCTTATGGTCAGTAAAGATCTCGCACCTTACACCATAAAGGTAGTGTCGCCAGATCTTCAACGCAAATACAACTGTTGCCAGCTCCAAGTCGTGCATAGGATAGTTATTTTCTTACTCTTTCAACTAACGAGACGCATACACAATGGCTCTCCCCTGCTGCATTATAACACAACCAAGTCCCTTCTAAGATGCGTCACTATAAATTGCAAATCCACCCTCACCTAATGGAAGGGTCAACACTGGGGCAGTGGCTAGATGCTGCTTCAACTTCGGAAGCTCTACTCACATTCATTGGTCCAAACAAATTTCACATTCTTCCTCGTGAGTCATGTCAAAGACCCTGATAACCTAGATAACCCCTCAACAAATCGGTGGTAGTATCCAGCAAGACCTAGAAAATTTCTGATTTTCTACATGTTCTTCAGCCTTGCCCATTCAACTACATCCTCTACTTTGTTCGGATCCACTGAAATCCCTTCCTTGGATACCGCATAACCTAGAAATGCAACCTGCTCTAGTCAAAACTCTCATTTCTTAAGTTTAACAAATAACTTCTTTTCCCTGAGTACCTGAAGTACTAGTCTCAAATGAGCTTCATGCTCCTCATGGCTCCTCGAATAGACCAAAATATCATCTATGAAGACAATAATAAACTGGTCTAAGTACTCATGGAATACCCTGTTCATCAGGTCCATAAATACCGCTGGAGCATTCATCAACCTGAATGGCATAACCAAAAACTCATAGTGGCCATACCGAGTTCGAAAAGCAATTTTTGGTACATCATCTGATTTAACCTTCACCTGATGATATCCAAATTGCAGATCGATTTTAAAGAAAATTTGCGTACCCTGAAGTTGATCAAACAAATCGTCAATTCGGGGTAATGGATACTTATTCTTCACCATTACCTTATTAATCTCTCGGTAGTCGATGCACATCCTCATTGACCCATCATTCTTCTTCACAAACAATACTGGTGCACCCCAGGGTGATACACTCGGTCTAATAAACCCCTTGTCTAAAAGCTCCTGTAGTTGTTCCTTTAACTCCTTTAATTCAGCTGAAGTCATTCTATATGGGGCTTTGGAGATTGGTGCTATCCTTGGGATTAGATCAATTGCAAATTCCGCCTTCCGATCAGGAGGCAACCCTGGAAAATCATCTAAAAAAACATCTGAGAACTCCCTTATCACTGGGATATCTTCCAACTTGAGTTCCTCCTTCGGCGCTTCCTTCACCATTGCTAGGTAACCCCGGCATCCCCCTAAAAGTAACCTCTTCGCCTGGATAGCCAAAAGGATCCATGGTGCCGAATGCACACACAACCCGAAAAACACAAATTCCTACTCCCCAGGGGGTTTGAATACCACCTCCTTCCTGCGACAATCAATGCATGCGTAGCTAGATGCTAGCCAGTTCATGCCCAAAATAATGTCAAAACAATGCATATCAAGGACTATCAAACTAGCAGGCAACACTCTCCCCTGAATCTCTGCTAGATAATTCCTAATCTCCTTGCTACATATTAACACTAACCCTGTCAATGTGTCCACTACTAACTATGTCTCTAACAGTTGAGCCCCTAACCCACATAGTTTAACAAATCCTCGAGACACAAATGAGTGGGTTGCACCTGAATCAAATAATACAATGGAACTATTTGACTGTATGTAAATAGGATATAACCCGACTTAAAATTTTCACATTTAACATAATTAATACAAATATGGAATAATGGAATTGATATAATGTATAGGTTCTAATTTAATAATTCATATTCCAATTTTATCACAAAACCATTGAGGTAAAAATTTCCATCCTAACATTAACTTCACACACATACCCACTCATACTAACATTCCAACCTAAATTTCTTGAGTTCAAGCCCCTCAACCTAAAACGAGACCATCGATGGATTTACCATGGTTTTCGGAAACTCACGATTGATTCAGAAAATCATAAAAGTTCATCAATAGATTTCTGCCTCCAAACTTCCAGACCAAATCCCATCTTAAGCTATCCACTCCTATCCCTATCTTATCTTAACATATACTCTGGTAATTATCAATCCTCAAAGTCTGAAAAACTTAGCAAACCTAGGCTTTGATACCACCTATAACAACCCCAACCCGCCATGTGGGCCCGGAGTGCTACTTTAGTGGCATCAGTGTACTTGATACCTTATTCATCAAATATAAAACACATATACGCAACAGAAATAAAATATAAAATCCTCAAATTACATTACCAGAGTTATAACTATCTTTATACACAAATATATCAATTTTCACATAATTACATCCCATAAAACTAAACAAAAATAAAATCTCTATCTACACACTACCTACATAAATTTACACCTCTAACCCGACTCCTCTAGCCCTCTAGACCCAATCTCTAGGATTTCCTGAAAAGATAGTTTGTAAAGTAGGGGTGAGGCACAGCTCAAAAAGGGAAAGATTATGTTAATGTCAGTGTGTGGCCAGCATGCATTTAGTGTACATGAAATAACCAGTTCACTAAGCAGATAAACTCATTTATGAAAGCATTCTTATTTTACACTCACACACACAATTAGCTGAAGATAGGGAAGATTACCCGCCCATACAAGTAGTTTCCCTCTGCTCTAGTACCATTACTGCTACCAAGGCACTCACCTTTCTTAGTAAGCCCTCGAAGTTATCTTATTAATTAATCATATTCACATAAATTAATAGATATGCATATAAGACACTCCCTATGACAAACACGCCATTTACATCCCCATGACACGAGTTGTGGCGCCTGAAGGCTGGACTAATGTCTTGGGGGATCCACCCAGACAGTAGTCATCTATACTCTCCGCTAACATACTCCGTGGGTACACGCAACTTCAACTATTGGTCCGATTGCCCTCACCTAGGGGTGCATTCTCCTTACGTAGACAAATTAGACAAGGCCACCCTACACCTCTCAGCACAGGTGTGGGCGCACATGGCCACAAAATAAATCTCTAGCAACAGTACCGTGCTCACACTATACTGGTCCCCAGGGTTCCTAAAGCATATCATGCAATTTAGATAATAGAAAATACCATTTAAAACATCATTTGACATATATTTCTTGTTATTCCAAAAACTCGGCCCCCGACCAAAAATATAATTTGGTATATATCCATCAATTAAAACTCAGTCCTCGGCCGTCAAATAATAATCCTGACCCTTGACCAATCAAAAAATACCCGACCACTAGCCATTAGTTCAAACACCTGCATTTCACAAACAATTCCAGTATTTTCATAAGCATTTCCAGTATTTCTCAAACAATTAAGTATTTCACAAACAATTCATTATTTCAAAATCTCAAATCCAAATATACAATAATCCATAGAAATTAAATCACTTGCCACACGATTTTACATATTTTAACATATCCTTATAAACACACAAACTTTCCACCATTCACTTTATTAAAAAATACTGTACCATATATCCTAAGTTTGTAAAATCCATTTCAAACGGCTGGTTTTCAAAATAACCTTTAAATTCCCAAATGAATGAATAAATAAATAAATAAATATATTTATATATACATAACAATTAATTTGATTCAAGTTTCATAAAATTACTAACTTATCTTAGTCCCCTTACCTGATTCTTGAAAAAGCCCGATAACACCCCAACCTACGCCCCAGGTGTTGAAAAATCCCTGAGCCTTGAAATTCAAATTTCACCATATTATTCGTCACAATTCCTAGAGTAACTTTCCCTAAAATTCTCTTAGGTTCTAAATACCCTAAATAGCTTAATAAAAGCCTAAATTATCAAACTTACCCCCAATTTAGGATTGGTACCCTGGAGCTCCAATTCGAAAACTCGCTCCGACTAGATTGTAGAGAATCTTCCCACAAGTCTTCTGGCAATTTCCATTCGTTAATGGGGCTTATAGTTTAAGAGAAATTGAGGTAAGTTTGATATTCGGTCTTACCCCAGGAGATATGCCTACACCAATCCTACGACAGATCCACTCCAGTAGAAATGTTGGTGGTGGCGAGCAGAGTCCAACGATATTTTTGGATTTTTGATCGGCCGTATAACGAAGACGAGATGGAGGAAAGTGGGAGAGAGGGGACGAGGAGATGCAGGAGCCTTCTCTGCTCCTTTCTTACGCCTGAAGGATCCCAAGGATCCTTCAGGATATGTTTTATATATATATATTTATATCATTATAATATTATATTATTATTATTATTATTATTATATTATATTATTTAATTAATAATAATAATAATAATTAATTGATTGATTAATAATTTAAAAAAAAATTTAAATCTTAATTTTTATTTTAATTTTTTAATAATAATTTTAAAATTTTTTTTTTTAGGATCACTACACATATCTTCAAAAGAGATATCAAGATACTTGTAATTAAAAATCATTTTTAAAGACAACTTTGAAAAGCAATCAAGGGGATTATTATTTCACAAAATCACCCATTGAAAAGCACATAAATCCTTGATTATCTTCAAACCTCCATTGGAAAACACTATATTTTCCCAATAACCTCTCTATGAGATGAGTGAGGAAAAAAGTTTTTACTAGAAATTCTTCTTCCACCCTCAAGCCTCTTAGTGGGTAATTTCATGAAATGATTCTCATTTGTAAATTCTTGCAAAAATATTATAGATTTTTGGAAGGAAAACCACAAACCTAACTTGAAATCTCTATTAAAGGCTTAGAGACCACCAAAATAGCTTTGAAGAAAACAAGTGATTATTTAATCTCATGAAAAATTTGACTTTTTATAGAAAACAAATCACAAAGGCCTTGCAATCTCATCATAAGACACATTGATTTACACTTAGGAATGTGTAAGAACAAAGAACAAAGCATGCCAGAGAAAAGTGAAAAAAAAAAAAAGGTGTAGAATTTACACCTCTTGAGATTTGACAGTCGACCGCCTACTTTAATTTCAAAGGGTTGATTGACAGTGTAGCCCCAACTAATACTTTTTCAAATCAATGCAAGTCCATCGACTACCTACATTGAAATTTCCCAATTTCATGCCATTTTTGGCACTTACTTCATGCATACCTATTACAAATATTAAAGAAAAAGAAAAACACTATAGAATTACGTAGAAATCCAAGGCAAACAGAAGGGATTGAATGTGAATCCTAGAACATACTTCTGAGGATCATGGCATATCATGCATGGAAAATGTAAGAAAATTACTGTGATACCTCGTGGAAGAAAACGACACGTGTTGGTCTGTGGGGCCAGTCATTAGGCCGATAAGGCTCGTCCCACTGTTGTCTAGTCTAGGTGGAGGAGGAGAGATGCAGTGCTCCCTAGTAGACCCAGGTTGGGGCGTTACAAAATGGTATCAGAGCAATTGCCTAGGCGGAAGTGTGATGAGATTCACATCGCTTGGGTTTGGAAATGTGGGTTCGCAATGAGGATGTTGCATTCTGTAAGTGGGGGAGAATGTGACACCCAGTGGAAGAAAGGTTTAAAAAGGATTAGATGTTACTACCCATATCAACAAGGTGCACATTTCTTTTCGGGAACCTTCCCATAAAAACTCCCTAGTTAAATGTGCTTGGCTTGGAGTAATCTTTGGATGGGTGACCTTACGGGAAGTTTTCTCAGGAAGTGTGTGAGTGAAGACAAAACATACTGAAAATGACATGTGTTGGTCTGTGGGGCCAGTTATTAGTCTGATAAGGCCCGCCCCCCTTGTGGTCTGGTCCAGGTGGACGAGGAGAGATGTAGTGCTCCCTGGAAAACCTAGGTTGGGACGTTATAGTTTGGTATCAGAACATTAGTTTTTAGGTTCTGTAGACTTAAGGATGATTAATACCAGAGTATAGGAAAAGATTATGGGGAGGATAGGAAATGGGTAGGTTAGGTGTTGAGAGTTATAGGATTTTGTCTTGTAGCCTGGAGGCGAAAGTATGTCGACGACTTTATGTGATTTTTCTGAAGCAGTCGATGGTGTTAGACAAACCATGGAAAACCTTAGATGATTTTATTTCTGAGCTGTGGGACTAGTCCTTAATTTAGAAATTTGGAAATATATTGGATTCTAGTTTAAATGATTATGTTGAGAAGGTTATGATAATGGAATTCTTGATTCTTTTTTGTCCTATTTTCAGGGCAGATATTGCCAAGGGTGCAGGTACGAGTTTATGTTTAAGATAAAGATGGTTTTATTTAATTATAGATAATGCAGAAATTCAGATGGTGGTATATACTGGGTTGTATGAGATATGGTGAGTTAATAAATTTTAGAAATGTGAAAAATGAACGATTAGCAAAATTTTGAGGACAATTTTTTTTTCTTAGGAGGGGAGAATGTACTGATCTCAAAAAATAAATTTAAAAATTAAATTAATTAATTAATAATTATTATTAATTAAATAATATAATATAATATATTAATATTATATATATATGTAGGTTAAGTTCGTGAAGGAATTAAATTCCTTTAGGAAGAAGCAATGCAGAGTATCTCTCTGCGCCTCCCTCTACGCCTCTCTCTCTCAAGTCGTCCTTCCTCCTCTCTCTCCTTATTTTCTTGACAAATATTTTGCTAATCAGAAAAAGGAAGAAACCGCTGGGTTCCTATCTCCGCTACCGACATTCCTATTGAAGTGGATTTGCCATAGGAGCGACATAGGCACAACTCCTGGGGTAAGGTATACTCCCTCTCTTTCCTTAATTTCTCCTTAAATCTTAAGCTAAATCGACAATTGGGTACCACCACGGGGTCCTAGTCTTGATCATCATCATTTCGGTTAGAGCAAATTTTCAATTTGGGGGTCCTAGGCACCACTCCAAAGCAAGGGTGAGATTTAGGGAGTTAAGAAAATTGGTTATTTTTGGGAGTTTAATTGTTTATTTGGAATTTATCGGATGAGACACATCTCAATAAGGATGGAATACATTAAAACAGTGTGTGACTAACATGAGATTTGTGTACAATATACATATATATATATATATATATTCATAAATTTCAAATGAAATATAATTATAAAACCATTCTCTGCTCCTAATAAAACACATGCAAAGTATTTTATGAATGAGAGTTCCCAAGGATTGGTTTGATTATCCTTCAATACAAGTAGCACCCATATGCTCTAATACTTTAGGCAACCTATGGTTGCATTTGATGCATATTAGAGCACTTAACTTACTCAATAAGCCCTCAGGTGATTAGTTCATCTCGTACTCACATATTCATACAAAAGATTACCAGCAGAAGTTCTCAAGAATAGGAAAAATTACGTGCCCATACAAGTAGTTTTCCTCTGCCCTGACACGTTTTGCAGCCCATAGCTATATCTAATACCTATCAAGGCACTCGCCTTTCTCAGTAAGCCCTCAGGTGAAGAGTATACCCTGCACCAAATTCATGTAATATGATACTACCATATACAATACATTTTACTTTACTCTGTATCTGGTATCTCTGTAATATTCATCTTTTCAAGGTCTCATTATTTCATATTACATAGTTCACCTTACATGAATCTCATGTACAGTTTCTATCATGTGATTCTCATATAAAGTCCATCTTACGTGGATCTCATGTATAGTCCACCTTGCGTGGATCTTATGTATAGCCCACCTTGCGTGGATCTCATGTCATATACATCATCTGTAACAGTTCCCATCACGTGAATCTCTCGTCATATTTAACAATACACATGCAATACATATTCTTATCACATTTCAATATTTCCAACATATCATAGATATACATATCATAATTCATCACAGTATTTACATTTTACTTATGCCACACTGTTTAAATAATACACATATTCATATCATTTAAAATAACAAAGCAAACCCATGTTCATCGTTTAGTTTACTGAAAACACACATTTAATATTCTTCACAAATATCCAACAACTTCTTTACTTTCTATACTCCATTTTCACCAATAATATCTACACAGCCCTAGGCTCAAAATCATAATTCAAACGGTTAGCTTTTCAAAATTCACATCAAAATCATGTACATATATTCATAATATTTCCATTTTTACCGATTAATTTCACAAAAATCTTGTTTTAATATATTCCCCTTACCTGCTTTCTTGAATTACGCCAATAGGGACCCCAAATGATGCCTGTGGTGCTCATCCGAACCCTAAATCAAAAACCCTAGTTTAATAAGATAAATCTCAAATAACCTACTATTTCTGCATTGCTTAACCTATCACCCTCAAATAACCATTTAAACCCACGAAACTAAGAATCTTAACCCTTAGTGTTTCCCGAAAAACCTAGTTTAGAAATTTGTTCCACTAGATGTGTAGAGAATCTTCCTTAAAACATTGTAGTGGTCTCCGTTTGTTGATTCGGGCTGAATTTGGGCTAGATTTGAAACGAGAAGGCAGAGGAGACGATTTCTAGAGAGGGAAAATGAATAAAAATAGTTTTATTTGCGAAGAAGCTTCCCCAAACCCTTTATATGCGAAGTTGCCACGTGGCTTCGTTGACAAAAAGACAGGGTTTGTCGATGAGTCATAAAAGGGACTTTGTCAACAAGAAGATGCATTCGTCAATGAAACTTAAATTCTAAAATTTTCTCGCTCGGGATCTCTTCATCAACGAGGGATTGAACTTCGTCGAGGATTTCTAGAGGAGCACTGGTTGACAAAGGCAAGAAATTTGTCGAAGAGGTCTGCTGTTCTCCCACTTTTAAATCTTCCCTTTTCCTTTATTATATATTTATCTATTCCCTTTATTGTCTTTCCTTATTATTTTAATAGTTATAGTTTTCCGGGTCGTTACATTGGGCGAGCGCCGCAGGTATCGTTTCAGGGTACCTACAAGCGTAATTCAAGAAACCAGGTAAGGGGAATAAATTAAACTAGTTGATTTTTAAATTTCACCGGTTAAAATAGAAATTATATGTGTATATAAATATACATTTTTAACATGTGAGTTTTAAAAGAAAGCCAACCATTTGAACTGCGGTTATTGAGCCTAGGGTTATAGTTATTATTTGTGAAAATGGAATGATTAAAGTAATGTGTTTTCTACAAATTGTGAAGATAATTTGATGTGTAACTTCAGTAAAATGGATGATGAATATGGGTTGGCTTACTATTTTAATGATATATAATTATGCTTATTATTTGAAATGTGTGGCATAAGTAAAATGAAAATACTAAGTTGAGTTTTGATATATATATATATATATATATATATATATGTATGACTTGTTGGAAATACTGAAATGTATTGGGATTATATTGTATGTGTATTGTTAATTAGAGCTAGATGTATATATATATATGTATGACTTGTTGGAAATACTGAAATGTATTGGGATTATATTGTATGTGTATTGTTAATTAGAGCTAGATGTGAATGTTAAATTGCAATATATGATTTGAGAACTCTAGTGGACCATTTTGAGGCACAATACTGTTGCGTGTGATTTTTGGCAGAGCTTAGTGCACCTATACGTCTCGTGGAAAGTGTGGAGATGGGATGGTCGATTGTGCTGTGTAGCGTAGAGTTCCCCCTGGAGTCTAGACCAGCGTGGGAAAGCCAATCTAACTTACATATTGAAGAGGTTGTTTTCTGATTTAACTCTGGTGGTCCGACCAGGGTTAAGTCTAGCTTTTGAACCGCACAACTCGTCATGGGGGAAGCATGATAGTGATTATCCATCTGGTAGTGAGTTTTAAATGCATTATTGTTTAATTTAATCAATTAAATTAATATGAGAACAGAACATGTGAATGCATATGTGAATACAGAGTAGCATGAAATCAGAGTAATGCGAAATGTAAATTTGAAATGTGGATGATGTGAAATGTGGAAGTGAGATTCATGTGCACGAAATCAAAGTAATGCGAAATGTGAAAGTGAATTATGTGATGTGAAATACTAAGAACATGAAAAAATGAGTAATACAAAGATAACAGATACAGAGTAAAGTAAATATGTATTATATACTGTAATATTATATTTATTTGGGGCGAAGTATACACTTTGCCCAAGGTCTTGTTGAGAAAGGCGAGTGCCCTAATTAATATCATATGTAGCTATACTGAGCTGCATAATGTATTAGGGCAGAGGGAAGCTACTTGTATGGGCGGATAATCTTCCTTATTCTCAGGAACTTCTTCCAGTAAACTTTTTTTTGAATGTGTGTGTGAGTACGAGATAAATTATCGACCTTAGGGCTTACTAAGTGAGGTACGTTCCTTATATGCTTCAATTGTAGCTATAGGTTGCAAAAGGTATCAGAGCAAAGGGTTGCTAGTTGTATGGGTGGGTAATCACCCCAATCCTTGGGAACTCTTGATGGTAAAATATTCTGCATGTGTGTGAGTAGGGACAGAGAATGGTTTCATAACTGTGATACTTTTATAAATGATGATTATATATTTGTACATAGTAAGCTCAAGGCTTGGCGTAGGGTTTTTGAGAGAGAAGGGTATAAACATTGGTTACATTTTTAAGTTGTGTATTTTGGGGTTGTATTATATTTAAGTTTTCTGAGATTATATATATGTTTGTGAATACTAGATGTTGGAGAATACCTTTTGAGATTATAGATATGTAGAAACTTTGTTATATTTTTGAGGAGTTGTTATTATTTCCGCTATGTAATTGATGTCAGAATATCAGATACAGATAATGGAACACGTGGCACCCAAGCCCCACTTGGTGCATTCGAGGCATCACAAGGTTGTATTAGAGATATATTTTAATTAACACTCCAGACCCTAGTTTCGGATTCGGGGCATCACAGTTTGGTATCAAGAATGTGATACCTCATGGAAAAAAGGCTTAAAAAGAATTAGATGTTACTACTAATATCAACAAGATGCACCTTAACTCCACGGTTAAGTATGCTTATCTTGGAATAATCTTGTGATGGGTGACATTCTGGAAGTTTTCTTAGGAAGTGTGTGAGTGAGGAAAAAACACACTTAAAAGGATGCGTGTTGATCTGTGGGGCTAGCCATTAGTCCAATAAGGCCCGCCCCTCCTGTTGTCTGGTCCAGGTGGAGGAGGAGAGATGCAGTACTCCTTGACAAGCCTAGGTTGCGGGGTTACAAAGTGGTATCAGAACAATTACCCAGCTGGAAGTATGATGAGATTCACATCGCCTGGATTTGGAAATATGGGTTCACAACGAGGACGTTGTGTTCTGTAAGTGGGATAGAATGTAATACCCTATGGAAGAAAGGGTTAAAAAGGATTAGATGTTACTCGATTAAAAAGGATTAGATGTTACTGGCTATATCAACAAGGTGCACCTTTCTTTTCGAGAGTCTTCCCATAAAAACTCCACGATTAAGTGTGCTTGTCTTGGAGTAATCTTAGGATGGGTGAACTTCTGCGAAGTTTTCTCAAAGAGTGTTTGAGTGAGGAAAAAACACAATGAAAAGGATATGTGTTGATCTGTGGGGCCAATCATTAGTTTGATAAGGCCTGCCCTCTATTGTCTAGTCCAAGTGGAGGATGAGAGATGCAGTACTCCCTTGCAGACCCAGGTTGGGGCGTTACAATTACATTAAAAGAAGATAAGGGTGTTAAACTCTAAATGATATATCCATTTTGCATAAAAGTGAAGGTCACTCAACAAAGAATCATTCTCCCAAATTCTCCTTCAAAAAATGAAGTAATTGAATTTTTGTTCTCTTATCCTCTTGGTGATTCCCTTCTTGCAAACTCCTTTTCCTTAGATATAATCCTCACTTTGCCCCTACTTAGTCTATCCTAAATGCTACTCTAAGGAGTCCTTTTATAGACCTTTTTGGAGTGGAAGGAAAACCACTTTCAAGATTGAATTTCAAAATTCAAATTTGAACATAACTACCAATAACCACCAAACTTAATTGTCAATATCAGAGGTTGACATGTGGCATTAAATGGACACAAGGTTGGCCCAAAATCTCTAGCCAATCATATAAAGACAAGTCAAAAAATCAAGTTTTAGGGGTAGTCTAGTTGAGCACCTTGAGGGTCCAGTTGACTGTTATGGGCTCTATCCAATGACTAATTTTAAAGAGAACTAATCTACCATCCAAAGAGACCAATCGAACACCTTTAGCTATTTTCCTCATATTTTTATTTGCTTCCATTTTTCACACATTTAAAAGGTCCTTCATTTTGGGAGGTAAAAAATAAATATTGACAAGGAGCAAAGGCACACGTGATGGTGGTGAAAAGGGATTTTTTTTAAAGATTCTGGTGTGAAGCTATGGGGTCTAATTAGGCTTGGTGGTGCTCACGGTTAGAGGGAGAGAAATTTCAAAGAGATGAAGTTGAATTGTTAATGGGGAAAGGAGTAGGTGTTTTTTAAACAAATGTTGTTTTAAATGTTGGTTATTCAAAAGGAAACCAAATTGATGTCATCTTACCTTTGTCTCCTAAAAAACCTTTTGTAATGAATAAATTGTCACCTAAAATATTATTGTGATGCTAAAAATTTCCCCTTATCCCATTGAATTGAATTTTGTTTACTACCTAACTTATAGAGGCGAATGTTATTGACAAAATTCAATTCATCACTAAAAATTTTGTCGTTAAAGAGAAATTTTATCGTAGTGTAGGATGAGCTATGCAGTTAACTACCTTCACGTGTTTTGAATCCTTCTCCAAGTTTGAGTTAGTTCTATGTTTCCCCTTATTGTAAGACAAAAGTTATAGGTAGGTTTGTTATCCACCATATCACAAGTCATTCTCCTTTTGATCTGTAAATCCACAAACATTAACACTTTACCTTAGGTAGCTTTCAATTCTTTTGTTTTCCTCTCTAACACATTAAGTAACTACATTGCACCTATCTTTGAGGTTCCTTCCTTATCATCATCTTTTCCTTGTGTCCTACTCATAATGAAACATGTTAGGGCATTAAATGAAGATTTGTGAGGGCAATCAGTAACTTTGCGAGAGCCTTGACAAAAAAGGTACGCCAACTTAGCCTTACTAATAAATGTGTTGAATGGCTAAGATGATAAAGCTTCCTTTGAATTTGATGCATTAGTGTTGGTCTCCCCCACTTTCACCTCACATGTCACTCCTTTTTTTTTTTTCTTTACATGGTGGAACTCTCTCCAACGTAATCAATAAAGAAATCTAGGGCAACGTTTGCAGTAGGGAAATCTTACAGCCTTTGTTAGTGAAGATTAGCTTTTGTATGGTTTCAATCCTTATAGGAAATTGAATAGCTTGTCTTTCTCTAACATGACTAGAATATCCAACATCAAAGTAGAGAATTAATTCACATAATCCCTTGTTGTATTAATGTGCTTAAGATCTCATAGTTTGCCCATAGCATTGTACTAAACATTTTTAGGAAATAATTAAGCCTTGAACTCTATCTTTAAGTTTTTCCAACTCTTAACTACGCACCATCCATTTTGAATCTCTTCATACTTGGGATGTCATAATAGACTAGTGTCTCTACTCAAGTACATTGTTTCCATTGATACTTTTGCAACCTCCAACATGGTCCTCATCACTTAAAAGTATTGCTCCATATCAAATAATTTCTCCAAATCCTTAGCATCACAAACACCTTTATATGCTCACAGTTTTAGAACCTTTGTTCTTTCATATTCACCACTATATAGTTGGAATTCTTAACAGCAAAAACCATAGGGCTTATCTTGGTGGTAACCTCACCCGTCTGGACTTGAAAAGCTTTTACCATAAGATAGAAGTCCTTTGACAATTCAACAATGGGACCTTGTTGATATCTTTGTGCTCCTTTATACATCAACACATTTAACAAGTTTGGCCATCTCCACGACCACATTGTGGTCATATTAGGATATGACTCTAGTGAATCAATTCTCTTGATATTGGTGCATGAGATGGTCTTTTACCAATGCTTCACACAAACCCACAATATGAAGACAATCGAATTCATGATGCAATTAACCAAGTTTGATCTAATTCAAATTGTCATTTGCTAAACACTTTACACCTATCGGCCGAAAAGTGTGTCTAGAGGGGGGGTGAATAGATAACTTTTGCGGATGATGTACTTTTCTACAAAACAATAAATCTTGGCAAGATACAAGTGATTTATATCACAATAAATTGCAAAGTAAACAACATAGGTAAATAAAGTAAATGAGAGCACACACCGTCGCTGACATAGAGTGTCATTGCTGCTATTGTGTGCTCGCTAGCCGGATGATGCTATCGCTGCAGTTCGCCGGCTTTTTCGTCATTCCGTTGATGAGATAGGAAGGAGGATGTTGTAGCATTGTGTTCATCATTCCGTCGCTATCACTGCAGTTCTACAGTTTCTGTTCATCATTCTGACGTCGCTTGGAGACCGTTTGTTGTAGTTCTCTAGTCATGATTTCATAGGAATAGAGCACCATCAATTAATGCTACATGTCACTAGCTGTGTTCATTAGTCCGATGTTGTTGTTGGGTGTTCGTTGGTCGAACGTGTGTCGTGTTGGGTGTTCACTAGCAGGCTGTTCGCTGTAGTTCACCGATCATGAGTTCGCTGAGATAGTGCATCATTAATTGTTCTTGTAATTTGATGTAGTTCGTCGGTTATGATTTCGCTGAGGTAGATCGAGATTGAAGAAGCTGTTGTAGGGTTATTTTCTATACTTCATCGGATGCACATGAAGAAGATGTTTGGTTGATATCGCCAGCCAAAGGTCAGTTTTTGATTCATAGTAGGGGTTTGGAGAGGGGGGGGGGGGGGGGGGGGGGGGGGGGGTGGTTTTGACGCCAAGTTTGCTAAAAAATCCTTTGTTCAGGCTGTGGCTTTGACATCTATAACATATTCGAGTTTTAAATTCCCTATGAGACATCCGGTCGAGATTAATGGTGAAAAAGGATTTATTTTTTCCGAATCCAAGATTGTTAAGGTTGTAGATGATTTTAAGAAGACATTGGTGATTAAATTTACAATATCAAGACCGTCCATTGATGTTGTACGTCGAAACATGGAGAAAACATAGGGTTTGTTGAAGGTGCCAACTATGAGTGTGAAAGATGATTTACACATGTTGTTGTAGTTGAGAAGTGAATGTGATTTTATGCATGCATGGTCTGTAATCACCTGCTTAATTTTCACACACATTTTTTTCCTTAAATAATACAAATCAGTATAATAAATCCAGCATATCAAGATCAACCTGAACCCGCAGGTACCAGGGATATAATAGAAACACATAACGGAATCCTAAGCAGTAGGAAACATAAAATCATCAATAACTCATGAAGCCATTTACATAACACCAGTCATCATAATACCAGAGTACTACATCCATTGTATTCATATATACACAATACACAACCCAAAAGAGACCTAGGGTTAATTCCCACAAAATACATCTGACCCTACCAAAACGCTTACCCTTCAAAAAAGGGCAATTCATCTATATCTATCTCAGCAAAGCTTTATCTACTCTCCTATCAGGGGCTCCTAAAATGTTTATGAAATTTGGGGTGAGACACCTCTCAATAAAGGAAATAAACTAATACTAGTGTGTGACAACATGAGTATTTCTGTGTTCTATATAAAATCATACATAAACATATTAGTATAATTGTTTGTATCATATATGGGAAACATATATTCTCATATCGTGGAAAAACATACAAGATTTTCATAAACATAATTCATTTCATATAATATAATACGAAAACAACCCTGGTAGGTTAGCTGGCTGTTGTCATGTATTACCCCCACATGACTAGGTTGTGTGGCCCAAAGGCGAGACTTGACAATGGTTGGCCGATTATTGCCAAGTCAAAAGTACAGTCTGTAAGTCTGATGGGTTTGCTAGACCTGGTTCGTACACCAGGGGCACTCACACTTCTTAAAACCACATCGACCATCCAACCTCACGCCACTCCGTACAGCAGCGTTAACACAAATAACATAATGAATCATGAACACATATAATTCATGATTCATATAACACAAATACCGTGCAAGTTCTAGCCTAGACCAAGCCAACCAGGTTCTGATAACATATAACATATAATGAAACTGTGATACATGGATAATTCATACCATTAATCACCAAATCAATGTTATCATGTCATTTTGCATATATACGTATATCATGAAAATCATCGACTCGTATGCCGGTATTTCATATTTTATCATAGCTCGGCTCATACACCAGCAAATCATACATATAGCTCAGCCCGTATGCCGGCAAACCATCTCCATAGCACAACCCCGTATGCTGGCAAAACATATCCATAGCACCGCCCATACATCGGAAAATCACATATATAGCACGACCCATACGCCGGCAAATCATATCCATATCATTATCATATTCCCAGAAAACAGTATTTCATTATAAATTCTACCCATTCGAATTAGGTTTTTTCGTGTATTTAACATACCATCATTTTCAGCAGTATTTCCCAAACATAAACAAATATAAATATATTTATTTTCCTGAAATCATATGTTGTAATAACATATATACATACATTTTCATAAAATGACTAGCTTAGTTTATCCCCTTACGTGAATCCAGAAAAGCCCCTAAAACAAATAACTCCGCACCTGCAGGGTTTCCCGTTCAACACCCTGAAAATAACATTTCTGAGAACTAAAGTTTAATATTTCTACATGTACTACACTTCCTACAACTGTCAAGAAACCAAATACTAAGTAGAAAGTCTTACCTTGGATTTGGGATGATTTTTGACTCAGCACCATCGACAATCCGCTCCGGTAGAGTTGCAGAGAACTTTTCTAACAGCGTCGTGGTAGCTTCAGATCGTCGAATCAGCAGAAAATTGGTCCGAGATCTTAGAGAGAAGGGTAGGGAACTAAAGGAGGAGAGAGAAGAGGTTTTTGTGGCCAAAATCCACCAAAAAATGGCGTTTAACACTATTTATATACTGGCTTTCGTCGACGAGCCACGCCACCTGGTCAATGAGGTCATGAAGACAACTCGTCGATGAACCCTCTCCTCGTCGATGAAATTCAGAATCTCCCAAAACCTCTCTCGGTATTTTCTTGTCGACAAAACGTACCCTCGTTGACGAGTCCAATTGTAACTTTGTGGACGATCGCGCTCTTTCCTTTCCCATTTCTATTTCCTCCCTCTCTATTATCATTTAATTATTATAATTATTCGGGTCACTACATAGTCTAGAGAAGGAAGACTTTTAGTAAGGGCAACGTTTCATTTATTTTTTTGGACAAAAGATTTTGATTTACAAACGAAACCTCTTTTTGCACCCTAATGGATCTTTCTTCTAGGTTTGCCTCGTCATGCTTAGTGCTCCGGCTATTTGCAAATCTTTGTGACTAGGTTTGGTAGGTTTTGGGTACTGATCATTCAATGTTGCACAAGACCAGGGCATCGGGGGCTCGTATGTGCGTGGAGGTGGATTTATTTGTGGAACTGGTGCAACAATTTCCCATTGTTGTTTCGGCTGATAGAACTATTTTGCAAAAAGTCAAGTATGAAAAACATGGGTTCTATTGCTCCATATGCCATAGGCAGGGGCATACCTCGCCAGTTTGTAGGATGGGTTTTTGTTACTCAAATGGGAAAAAAGAGGAGAAGATGGATAAACCTATTTTGGTTCCAAAAAAAATATGGCAAGAGAAATATAGCATCAAAGGGAAAGAAACTAGTCTTTCGGATCATCTATAGAACCCCTTATGGCGAATAGAGAGCTCGAACATGGAGGGGCCTCGGTTTCAGGTGGATTTAAATAAAGGCTAGTGGTTCCTATTGTTGAGGAGTTGTGGGAGGTTGTGAACCACAAGATGAGTTCTAATGAATTGGAAGATGAGGAAAAATGTGAGAAGATTGAATGTGAAGCTGATCCGTGGGGCGCTATCGTTGCTTTTCAAAATATCTCTTCAGAGATAGTGGTTTTTGGTAACATGGGTGATCATTGTGCTATAAATACAGTTGGAGATATGGTGAGTAAAGGCTCGACTATGGAAGTGGAAAATGGTCAGTGTGACATTGCATCGAAAGTGTTGGCTCTTGAAGGTGAGGAAGTGATGGATGATAAAGAAAAATTAAAATTGAATAAATGTAATTATTCATTGAATAGAGAGGAAACAAAATAAAAAAAAATTGATGAAAACTAAAAATTATGAGACGAATTCAGGAGTATTAATGTCCTCAAAGAAAAAAAATCATGGGAAAATGGGGAGTTGTGCTTGTCGAGACACACGGGTTGTGAACCGTTCCTCCAAAAATTCTTTATGATTGATACCATTTTAGTGTGGAACATCCGAGGGCTCTGTTATTCTCGGAGTCGTCTGAAAGCTATTATTCAGAAATTTCATGTTAAAGTGGTAGCTATTCTTGAACCTTTTCATAACTCAATGACTATGCCAAGGTTAGCTTCTTTTTTTGGGTTTTCAAAATTTTTGTTGTAATGAGGAGTTGGGAGGGAAAGTTTTGTTTTGTGGAAGGAAAATTATAATGTGGAGATTATTCATTCTTCTTGCCAAGCCTTATTGGGTTGTGTCCATTTTAATGCCAAGAAAATTTTGGTTTCTTTTGCCTATGCTAAGTGCTCTTATTTAGAGCGATGTTTTCTTTGGGAGGACCTTCAGAATTTATGTGATGGGGAGTCTCCATGGTTAGTGGTTGGAGATTTTAATGCTATCCGTAAGGATACTAAACGTATTAGGGGTAATCAACATCTATTGGTGGTGATGTCGGAATTTAATAATTGTGTGCATTATTGTGGACTCCTTGAAATGAGATTTCAGGGTCATAGTATGTCATGGTGCAATGGGCATAGAGGGAGGTCTCATTGTTGGGCGAAACTTAATCGTGCTTTGGTTAATGTTGCTTTTAAGAGTTTATTTCCTTTGGTTTATATGGAATATTTTCCTAGGAAGTCTTCTGATCATTGTCCAATGGTGGTTCATTTATGGGCTCCTCAGGTTTTATATGGTCCATCTCCTTTTAAATTCCAAAATATGTGGTGTTCTCATAATTCTCTTTTGGGCTGTGTGGAGGAGGTGTGGAAGTTGCTGGAAAATTCAAGTAGTTTATTTAAACTAGAGGCAAAGCTTAAAAAACCTAAAGAATTTGTTAAGGATTTGGAATAAACAGAGCTTCCGTAGGGTGAATCTTAATATTTAGGCACTTGAAGAAAAGTTGGAGCTCCTTGACTTTCAACCTCAAGCTCAATTTGATACGCATGTTAAGGCTAAAATTTTTAGTATCAAAATGGAGTTGGCAGAGTGGGAGGCTAGAGAAGAAGCTTGTTGGGCTTAGAAAGCTAAGAAGAAGTGGCTTCTTAAATGAGATCAAAACTCGACGGTTTCTCATGCCTCTGTTAAGCAGAGATGGAAGAAATCTACAAGGACTAGTATGCGCTTGGCAGATGGCTCTATTTTTTCCTCTCTAGAGGAAATTCATCAAAGGGCTATTAATTACTTCCATAATTTTGTAACTGAGGAGCAAGAGGTTACTCATGCGGATTTGGATCCTTTTATTTAGCAAATTTTGACTGGAGAGGAAAATTCCATGCTCAGTGCGGTTCCTACAGTCGAGGAAGTTCGTGCAACAGTTTTCTTTATTTCGAAGCATAGTTCCCCTGATCTCGATGGATTTGGGTCTGGTTTCTATATGACTTGTTGGGATATTATAAAAGATGATGTTGAAGCAGCGACGGATTTTTAGGGGGGTGACGCTTCCCATGTTCTATCCCTCTTCCTTTATTGTTTTGATTCCTAAAGTTTTGGATCCAAAGAGTTTTGATAAGTTTAGACTAATAAGATTGTGTTCTGTAGTGTATACAATTTTTTCAAAGATTTTAGTGGCTCGGTTGACAAGGTTTTTACATAAGATGATATCTCAAGAACAAGGAGCTTTTATTCCGGGGCACAGTATTTTTGAAAATATTACTTTGGCCCAGGAGATGGTGCATTCGATCCATAGGCAAAATCACGGTGGTAATGTAATGCTCAAGATTGATATGGCCAAGGCTTATGACCGAATTAATTGGCGTTTTCTCTTAGACATCCTGGTGGTTTTTGGTTTTGAAGAAAATTTTTATAGGATTATACCAAATTGTATTCAGCCTCCTTGGTTCTCTATTATGCGTAATGGCACCTTCAAAGGTTTTTTTAAACCAACAAGGGGATTGTGACAAGGGGATCCCATCTCGCCCGATTTCTTTATATTGATGGAAGAAGTATTGTCTAGGTTGCTGCATCATAATTTTATGTCTAACAAGATCGGTAGATTTTTTCATCCTGTTGGTGCTCCTATTATCTCACATTTTCTTTATGCTGATGATTTATTGATTTTTTCTAATGGAGAAGCAAGGTCCTTTTAGAATTTTTTGAAGACGCTTGAGGTGTATGAAAAATGGTCAGGTCAATGTATTAGCAAAGAGAAATCTACTGTGTATTTTTCTAAGCTTCTTAATATTTTAAGGCATCGTGAGATTATGAGGATCTTGGGTTTTCTTGAAGGTTCCTTTCCTACAACGTACTTGGGCTCCGCTTGTGTCTGGTTGTCTTAAAGCAAGAGATATAGATCCTTTAATTAATAAAATTCAATCAAAGGTGGCGGGTTGGAAGCTTAAGCTTTTTTCGCAAGGTGGTCGGCTAATTTTGTTGAAGCATGTTCTATCATTTATGGCTTCTCACTTGCTGGCAGTGCTTGACCTTCCTCGCTCTATCCTGAAGAAGGTAAACTCTATTTTATCATCTTTCTTTTGGGGAGAGGAAAATGGAAAGTTTAAGCGTAAATGGCGGGTTTGAAAGAATGTTTGCATTCCTTAGTTGGAAGGAAATTTAGGAATTAGAGATTTTGTGGAGGTGAAAAGATCTCTTCATATGAAATTTGTTTGGTGTTTGTTGAAAATGGATAATTTATAGACGATATTTTTTATGGCTAAATATGTTAAAAATGTCATATTTCTCTCTCTAGCAATTATTCAGGTTGTTCGAGATTTTGGAAGTCTTTAATGCAGGTTTTGCCGAATGTTTGTGAGAACATCATTTGGAGAGTTCGTGATGGTTGGGCCTCATTTTGGTTCAATTGCTGGTTGAATTATGGGCCTCTTTGTTTAAGGGTAGAGGATATCTCCTGTCCCCTTATCTAGGTAAGGGATTGCTGGGATGAATGGGTGGAATTTTGAGCGAATGTAACATCTTATTGGTCCTGAGCTGTTGGGAGACATTTCGCTTTTGCTGCCTATTAAGAAACAAGGTCTAGATGTTCTAATTTGGAAGCCGACTTTGGATGGAAGTATTTCGTCATCTAGTGCTTGGAAAATTATCAGATTAAAGCAAGACAAATATCCAGGTATGGAGTGGATATGGCATAATTTTTCCCAAAAAAAAATCTCAGTGTGCATGTGGAAGGCACACTTTAATTGTTTGCTAGTGGATATATGCGTTCAACGTTGTGGTAATTATCTTGCCTTAAGATGTGATTGTTGTCTTAACAAAAAGATTGAAATGCTTGATCATGTGCTGAGTTCAGGGGAGGTGGATTCGTTTATTTGGGATAAAGTTGCTTGTTTTTTGGGCTTGCCGACCTGCATTGCGGGAGCCTAGTAGGGGCATGTTTTTCATTGGTTTTTGTTAGAAAAAAAATCTTCTCAATGTGGAATTTTTATTGATTTAATTCCTTCTATCATTACTTGGCATCTTTGGCAATTTCGGTGCAAAGTTAGGATGGAAGATATGGTGGAGTCTAAGGAGGTGGTTTGGAGGTCTATTTGTTTTTGGATTAGGTGTATTTTGGTAGAGCACTCAATTTTGCAATCCGAGTTGGAGGGTTTGATTTATTTGATTTACCACGAATAGTGCCGCATAACCATAGAAGACAGTGTACAGTTGTTTGGGAGAAACCATCAACAATTTTTTGTGAAGTTGAATGTTGATGGAAGTTGTAGAGGTAATCTAGGTCCGTGTGAGGGTGGAGGCTCTATTCAGGATTCTTTTGGCAATCTTAGAGGTGCCCTTTCTTCTTATTTTGGCCAAGGTACGAATAATGAAGTTGAAATGTGTGCTTTGCACATGGGGGGTGTTGTTATGTAAGGATCTGGGTTTTTATGATATTATTATTGAATGTGACTCTAAAATAATTGTTGATTGGATCAATAATGATATTGCACAATGTGGTATTTAAGGTATTTTTGGGAGGAGATTGTTTCAGAGCTTGAAGGTATTCAGTTCTCTATTTGACACATTTATAGAGAGGCTAATCAAGCGGCTGATTACCTTGCTCGTCAAGGCGAAGAAAGTATGATATATTGATTTGAGGAGAGAGATGAGCTTCCGAGGAAGCTTAGAGGCATGTTGAGACTTGATAGTCTCGGTGTCCCTAGTATTAGAGGTTAATGTTCTGTCTTTCGTTTTTTCTTTTGGTTAGGCTTGTGTAATTTATTTGGCTGTTTGTTTTGTCTTGTTCTATTTTTTGCCTTTTGGTTTGAATTGTTTAGTTTTGGTTTTTCTACTTTTTGTTTATGTTTGTGGTTGTTTTTGGGAGGGTTTTATTGGTTATTTGTAATCTCCCAAAGGTTGTGCTTGTAATCACGATTTTCCTCTACCATAAGTGAGGGTTCATTAATAAATTTGGGACAGGGTCACTATGTGGGTGACTACTGGCTCTTTTTTTTTTAAAAAAAAAAAAAATGAGAGGGAGACGAGCTTAACACCGAGATTTAATGTGGTTCGGCACCTAACCTACATCCACGCCTTGAGAACAACTCAAGGATTTCCAAATGCACTATCCAATCTCCTTTCAAGACGAAAAAGCCTTTACAAATTGGGAACCAATCCCAGCTGCTCACCGAGAGCTACAATAAGGAGTTCACCAAGAACCTCCTTACAAATGGTTCACCAAGAACCTTCAATCTCACAATCAATCAATAGTAAATGAAGAGAATACACAAGATGCTCCTTTTTGAGCTGATAATACACAATAAATCCTCACACTACTCTCTTATGCAAATGATATGTAACAAGAACAAAGAGCAAGAAAGATTTGAGCAAATGATGAATTCTTGCAACAATTAATTAATCACTCATTAAAGTATTTAATAAATACTAGTATCTTGTATTTATAGGCAAGGAGGTAAACTAGCCGTTTTATGGCTGTTGGGCATTTAATATAATAAGACAAGTTGAGAACTAGTCGTTTCCTACTCGTTGCGCTTTCTGTCATCGTACCAAACTGTCAACAGTTTTTCTGGGCTCTCCCAACTCGTCGATGGTTTTCTGTAGGCTAGGTTCACTTTTTGGCCTTTTGTTGAAACTGTCGAAACACTTTTTTTGTTCCATTCATTTGGGTGCTTAATGATTGTTTAAACTAAATCAGAATTAAGTTTGTGAGATATTATAATACTAATCTTATTCAAAACTTGTCCTTATAAAAAATTATTTAAGTATGGGATATCTTGTATAAAATGCATTTGAAAACTTATTAAGTTTGTTGTTGATATCGTATAAACTAACATGCAAATGCATTTGCTTAACTCTTCCTAAATATTCTTACAAACATCATGCCACAAGAGTTACAAGAATTTCCTACCTCACACACAACCCAAAATATATATATATATATATATATATATATATATATATATATATATATAAGACTTCATATAAACTTTGCTTGGTTGTGCTTTGAGTATTTCTTGTGCATGCTTTTGCTTATTGCTTCATCAATGTCCATCTGATCCTTATGCTTGCTTAAGTATCAACCTGTTGTCTTATACTGAACTATAGTGCATAGGTTGGTTAGCACTGAGGGTCACGAATGGGTTGTTATCATCATAACTAACTGGATTGGGATACTTTAGCCACTAAGGCTAACACGCCCTATGAAGGGTTATAGGGAACTAGTTGTATCGCTCTTACTTAACTAGCCCATTGAAAGTATACTTTGATTTCAACACATGACCAAATTCACAACCATCGAATACGAAGTTAAGTAGAAGAAATAAAGTACCATGTATAAACATGAGTTGCACATGCAATAAACTATAACACAATGTGATTCTCTATTCACACCTTTGTAGGCAGTGTATGTTCAGTAAAGAAGAAAAAAAATAGGCTTAACATGACTACTATAGCCAATAAGTTTTACAATGATTGATGAACACTCATCCTCCCCAAAAGAGTTTTCCATATTGTTCTACCTTTGACACTAGCTACGAAATATCAAATTGATCGAGGAGTCATGCTCCCATTTTTTACTAAGATATTATCCCACTTAAAGAATACAACCTAAACTACTATTTACCCCATCCTATGCACACAAGACAAGTAGTCATAGGTAATCATAATTCCCTAAACAAGCCTGAATCATGATACATATATTGCCCTTGTTTACTTCTTCCATTCTAGGGGCTCATTTCCTTTGATTCTATTCCTCATCATCTTTTTGAGTTTGAATATGATTTGCATGCTTATTAATCGGTGTAGCATGCATATTGCCATATAACCCTTATCACATATGCTTAAGTATAATGATTCGCAATAGTTGTCACACAGAAGACATTACATGCATCGTCCTCCATGGGACATCCTAAGAGTTTATTGAGTCAAAAGATTCTATAATTCCAACCTTGAGGGAAAATCTTAGAGGAGGAATGCCTATATGTAAATAAATAAGACATTAAAAATAAGAAAAAAAAATATTGCAAGTTGGGTTTTGAATCTTGGGATGCTAGTTGTCTTAAAAGATGGTTTTAACTCTTGTGTGGATTGTGCTTTCAAATTCTAACGCCAATATCAAATTTAGGTTTTGTTAGGACATAAAGAAAGAGACGAGGTGAATGGTCCAAATTATTGTTTGAGTAATAATATAAAAATATAGAAACACATAACAGTGAAGAAGAAAATAAGAAGACATTTAAAAGAAAAGAAATGTAGTTACGCAAAAGTTCATATATGTGGAGAGTGTTATCTTAATTCATCTGGCTCTAATAAAGTCATTTCATCTATTGTTGATGAAGGAGCTTAGTTTTGGGGCCCATTTGCATTGATTTTGGTTAAACATTTGTAGAATTGTAGTTGTAGTAGGCTATGGAGCTATAGTCTAAAGTGATTGAAAAATTTTGTACCATGAGGATGAGGGCAAAGGTGGTGACATTCATTTGTTTTAGGAGAGTGGAGTGTTTGAAAAAAAAGGGAGAGCCTGCAATACCAGTGAAACTATGCTAGATCATTGTCCAACATGTTTGAAGAACTTTGCATTGTAATCATCTAGGCATGGAGTCTTGTCATCGAAGAAGGAGAATAGAACGTTTTCCTTTTTTTTTTTAATGTAATATCCTTAATAGAGGAAAAATCAAACAAGATGCACTTTCATTCATTAATTTAATATATATTATATATATATAAAGCAACTATAACCCTCCCCAATTACTTATCATGGTAATCTAACTGTCAATATAAAATCTATCTGGAGAGAGATAAAATAAAAATTATATTTTAATGCCAAAAAAAAAAAAAAAACATTCCATTCACTTAAAGTAAAAATACACTTCCAATTTGAATCATGTAATTTTCATGCACTTTAATTAATTAAGATAAAAAAAATTGTGTTTAGTTGACAGAATATCTGTTTATAAGAATAAAAATTTTTAATATTTCATTGAAAAAAATACATTATCATTATAAAGCAAATGATGTTGCAAAATTTTTTATGACTCTACAGCAAGAAATAGAGGAGAAATAGTTATTCCTTAATTTTATTATTGGTAGAAAATATGAGACCATTTGGATCAATTAAGAATTTTGTTTGAAAAAAGAAAAAAAAAAAAAACTCATTTTTCGCTGTGTTTTCTCTCCGTGTCAAATACTATTAAAATTGAAAATATTAGAATAAATTAAAAAAAAACAACTGTTAATGATGTGTAAGATGACATTTTCATTCATTAATTTAGTATATATATATATATATATATATATATATATATATATATTAAGCAAATTTATCTTTATTTTTTTATTTTTTTTAATATTTTTCAAGTTCCGAATGATGTTTATGTGAATGTCAACTATTTTTCTATTTTATGCTGTACGGAATAATATAAATATTTTTATAATTTTTTTTTTCTAAATTATTGCGTTCATATACATTTTTCATTAGTTTCTCACTGTTTTTCTTATACCAAATTTAATGGGAAGGAAATAACCCTCTTTAGAACTGTTGACATTTTTGGTTGAAACCAAATTTCTCTAGTTTTATATTTGAAAGAATTCTTAAATTTAAATTTATATAGACTTAGACAAAATGTAATATAACTTGTATTGACTTTTGTCCACATTCATCTAAATCCAAATTTCAAGATCTGAAATTCATGCTTCCAAATGTAGTAGTACGAGGATTAATTATATCTTTTTCCTATGTTTGAAAAGATCTTGAATTTGGATTTATATTAAATGTGTGTAAGATGAATGATAATATTATATTGAAATTTGTTTTAATTTACCCTAATTCAAAATCAAAACTCTATACTCCTAAATGTAATATTTAAGTATTTCTGTACATAAAATTTTAAAAAAGTGATTACAGGTGAACCAACACAAATGAAAAATGTTTTAAACTAAGTCAAGTCAGATATTAACATAATATCATTTGGTAAATTCTAAATTCGAGGCCATCATTCTTTTAAGTATTGCTTTAAATTTGTTTCTTTTGCGCAATTCTAATTAATTTAATATTTTTAAATTCATTAAAAGTTTATATTTATGCTGCGTTTAAAAGCATAAATTTCGAATCTTGGATTCAAATTTTGGTAGATTTGAAAAAAATATTTACATTATGTTTGGAAGGATGAATTTCAGATCTTTGATTTAGATTTGAATGGATTTGAACAAATTTAATACAATTTTATATTGTTTCTTATCCAAATCCAATGCAATATCAAATCCAAAACTGTTGATTTTTTGAGTCTGATCCCTATTTTGATGCTGACAAAGCACATGTTACTTATGTGTGTATTTAGTATATGAACATGCTTAAATTTCAATACACATAAGGAAAGTAAAAATGGAAGTCAGAATAGAACTTAAAAGCTCACATCATCTGGCGTATTCCAAGAAGGCAATAGAGTAAAGATGAAGAAAAAGACTTATGTTTTAAATTTGTAATGAATTTTGTTTTATATTTGGTCTGTAATAATGCATGACATGCATGATGTGAATGATAAGCTCAGACGAGCATAGATTGACCATAGGGAATCGAACAAAGGTCATAGACTAACCCTAGGACACAATACCCTCAATCTAAAATACTATAATTTATTCACAAAGGTTTCAAAAAAAATTTGGGGTCAAAATTGGGGCAATAGTGACTTTGGTCAACTGACACCAAGTTTTTGGGCTTAATTAAAAGCCTCGGTCGACCGACCATTGCAAGGTCATTTGATCTTAGTTGACCGAATTGAGAAAGTTGACCAAAGTTAAAGCTTCGGTCGACTGAACCCTTGGCAATATAAATGTCTCGGTTGACTGTACCAAAATGAACGTATTGTTCACGGTCGATCGAACTGACACGTGTCTGACCCCCAACTACTTGGTCGACCGAACTCATAGTTCAAATTGGCCACGATCAACGGAACCTCATGAACGGTCAACCGAATCTTAGCCATGATTGATCGAACCTATGAAAAGTTCGAAATCGCCTTTGGATGGTCGACCAAAACCTTAGTTCAAAAATTCCACGATCGACCGAACTTAGTGATATGGTTAGGAGAGTACCTTATTGGTTAATACCCGATTAGGAGAGTACCTTATTGGTTAATACCCGATTAGGAGAACTAGGTGCACCATCTTGGTAAGGTGTTGTAAACGGTGTCGCTTCACCCGTAAGTGAGCAACTAGTAGAATCCTCTTACTTGTGAGCTTGAGGCAGGGACGTAGGCAATATTGGTCAAACCCCGATAACATATCATGTGTCTACTTTTAATTTGCAGCACTTTATATTCCTTCACATGTATGTTATGATGCGTGGAGGGGACTCGCTCAATCACTGGTTGTGATTGAAACTCAGTGAGGAATTGCACTCAATTGCAAAAAAAAATTAATTTCAATCTAAAAAATTATAGAGGAATTCAAAATACACAAATCTCTCTTCTCACTGGTTAATGTCTCTCTCTACACCACACCTTACATTACACACACACACACACACACACATCTATTTATAGTAAAAGATGGACGATAGGTAGGATTAAATTCAAACAAGTAGGCTGGTTGGTGAAAGTAGGTTGCCTACTCTCCACTGCAATTCAACAACAGTGGGCTGGGGTTGGTGGAGCTACCGCCGTCAAATTTTGCTGCCATCACTACAAAAAATCAGGGTATTAGTGAAGGATCAAAACCATCACTAATAATCACAAAATCGTCACTAATACTATTAGTCACGATTTTAAATTAGTTACTAAATCTGTCGTTACTAATAATTATTAGTGACGAACTTTGAAACCGTCACTAATAATATAGTAGTAGTGATGGATTATAACTGTCACTAAAACCCTAATACCGTTACTATAAATTCTACATCGGCTTTACCCAAAACTGTCACTAAAAGTAGGTCATTGGTGACGAATTTCAAAATCATCACTAATAGTAGAGTATTAGTGAAAGATTCAAAATCGTCACTAATAGTAGAGTATTAGTGAAGGATCCAAAACTGTCACTAAAAGTCAAGTATTAGTGACGAATTTCAAAACCGTCACTAATACTATACTATTAGTGATGGTTTTGAATCCTTCACTAATACTATACTATTAGTGACGATTTTAAAATTTGTCACTAATACTCGACTTTTAGTGACAATTTTGGATCCTTCACTACTACTTAAAATATGGACAATTATTAGTGACGATTTTAAAACCGTCACTAATAATTTTAAAATTAATAATTTTTTAATCATTAGTTTATGTAAAAATCTGTATTTACATTTTCAAATACATAACATTAAACCATAATTACTACAAAATTCATAAATTATTCAAAATTATAATTCAAATACAAATACATTATACAAATTCAATTAAAATACATAAATTTTATCTGTTCAGATAATAAAAAGAATCAAATTCAAATACAAATACATTATATAAATTCAAATTAAAATACAGAAATTTCATTTGTTCAGATAACAAAAAAATATTACAAAAAAATAATCGGTAGCTGCATCCGACTGTAGTACATGACATCGTGCTGATGTTATGACAGCTGCAAACCCTACAAATAAAGAATTATTAAAAAAAAATTAATATAAAATTTTTGAACATATTTGTATACGTACTATAAGTTTCAATGATTTGATAGAAAAATAATTGGACATTCAGACATAGTTAAAAAAATGATACAATTTTAAATAGTCAAGTTTTATCAATTTATAATAAAATTGACAACATTTTCATCTATGGATAAGACATTTTCCATAGATATATGCTCCAAACCTGGGTGTTTATAATAAATAGTTCACAATAATCCAACTAGTGTTGAATTTTTTGAGTGTACAAGAGCTTCATATAATAAGCATTACATAATGTAATGTATTCATGCATCCCACAAATAATCTATATCAAAATATAATTTTATGAAAAAATAAGATGTGATGTCTATGATTTACATGGCTTCCTAAGGACTCAAAAACAATTATAATAATCAAATAATGCAAATGAGTCCATGAGTGATAGAATTTTCACTTAACATATGCAAAAGTAAATTTAGAGATGAAGTTCAGAATTCATTTGAACTTCACTCATCCTTTTAAAAATATTTTAACATTTAGCACAGTATAATCATTCTCACAAATATGATTTATGACTTTGATTATTTTGGACAAAATTCAATAAATTTTCGGCAACATGCCATTTATAAATAGAACATTTTTCAAACCTGCAAGTCACAAAAGCATGCAATTCACAAGATTTTTACATCATACATATGTCATTTAGAATAAGACATGCAATAACTTTAAAGTATATCTACCAGCAGACAATAGACATCACTACATCAGCTATGCAGGTGGTGTTCAAATCAAGCATGCAATCTTAACGTCCACTACCAGTATGCAACTCACAAGATATATCAATCCAAGATGAAAATCAATCTTCTTTTATCATTCACTCATCCTTTCAAAAAATATTTTGCATGCATTATATCATAATCATTTTAGTGCATGTTTCATGGACTTTGATAATTTTGGAAAAAAATATAATGAAATTTTAGCAACATGTCATCCGTAAATATAAAATTTTCCCATCCTGCATATTACAAAAATATGCACTAGATATCTTAGGAGTTTCTACAGTATGCAATTCACAAAGACACTGCATTAGCCATGCAGGTGGGATTTAGATAAAACAACATGCGCCCCTAGATCCACTACCGGCATGCAATACACAATACTGCATCAGCCACGCAGTTAGCGTTCCATACAAATTGCATGCAATCCAGTTGCTCAAAAGCATTTAAACAGAAATAACTATCCATCAGATAATATAAGCATTAAGCAAAAATAGGATAGTAAAAGTTCAGTGCATTGATCAAAAGCTATCCATCAGATGAATTTAATCAATCGGCAATATATGGATAGTATGCTATAGTGTTGTTCTTATGAAGGCATATAGGTATAAAAAGATATTAAAAGAGCATTTAATTTGTTTTATAGGAGATGAAGCCACTATGCATTATTAGAAGTGCCCTTTTTCCTAAGTCAAATACCAATGATATCTATATTCAATGGAAACCTGAACCAATCCCAATACCATTGTCCAAATGGAATTGCAGTTCTAAAACACTTAAAACTAGAGATTCAACATGGCTCAAAATATCAAACCAACACAAACAAGCACTACAACCATAGCACAGTGATATATATAAGCCTTATCAATCATCATATGGGAAAAAAAATACACCATTCATTGTTTTCAAATATGCATTTGTTTTGCTCCCAATCCTCTTCCAATGCATTGTGTGTGTGTGTGTGATATTCACTGATTTTATGATTTTATCCTATAAAAGTTTTTTTTTTTCAAATAATAATGAAAGAGAAACAACAAAAAGGAAAAGAAGAAGAGAAAGAACTAACAGGCATTCTAGGAAAGTGCCAATACCTATTTTAAAATTACAATGGTCTCTTTGTGTAAAATAAAATGAGTTGCTATCTTTGTATGATAAAATCCCCTTAAAATGTTACCAGGTTCTCAGTGAACCCAGCACCCCCAATACCTTGAGGCTTTTATACTCACAATTATTACTTCAAATTGTTTTATCCTCCAAGTCAATAATCCAGCCCAATGGCCCAAGTCCAACAGATATACAAACTACATTGTCTAAATAACTATACATTACACAGTCAGCAAGTAACTTATAGGTGAATAAAGGATACAAAATATTATTCACCAATAAAAAGGATATATAAGGACATTTTGAATGCAAAAGAATGCACAATAAGCTCTTGTTGTGTGCTCGAGCTGCTTCCCAATAGTTTGAATGAAAACATTAAAAATGCAGTCATGAAAATCTTAATGAGCTCCCAACTCATTGAAGAAAATGGCAACGAAAATGGCTATTTAAGGAACTCATAAGTTGGGAGGATACACCAATTTGATGCGCAGTTATACTATGAAAAGAGAACTGCATCAAGCTAATTTTTGCCCCTCCTTTACTAAACAAGTTTAGTATGAATATTGTAAAAACTCTTGTTAAGAAAACAAAGCTAAAGAAATAAAATAGAGAACGGATTGTTCACACATATGTGCATTACTTTTTCCAAATATTAATTGAGTAAATAATAAACAATATGGAAACCCTTTAAAAATATTGAAAACTAACCCATCATATGCAAAAATTATTGAATGAAGATTTTGTATGGAGTCTACACTTTCAATTTTCACAATTACATGGATATCTGCATTGCAGCCTATGGACAAAGTGTGTAAAATTTTAGAATTAATAAATGAGAATACCATATAAAACTATAAATAAATAAACAGATGAACATTGAATCTAAAAGAAAGAAGAAGAGAAAAAAAAAAGACGGGGGGAAGAGTTACTTTGGAGATAATCTTTCAACTCATGAACCACTTTAGTATCTTTCAGAAAAGAGACAGCATAAAAATCAACTTTGTAGTCCACCCCTAACTTGCTTATTCTCTCTCTCTCTCTCTCTCTTCTAAATAGTGATTAAAGTTTTAACTTTTAAATCTTGTTTGGATATTATTACTAAAGTTAATATATTTTCTTTCTCTTCTTAATTAATATTATCATTAGAGTTAATTTTTGCTTGGGTTATTTTTTTATTGTTAAAGTTCGGTTTGATCTCTTAAAAAAAAAAAAAAAATCTTCTTTAGGATTTAAATTTTGTTGGGTTCTTAGACTCTCAGCAGGATTGGATGGCTTTGTTTTCTTGATGTTTGCTGTTATTATGCTGAGGATAATTCTCTTGTTTCTTAATGTAATAGGGCTTAATAGTCTCCTCAGCATAATTCTCATGTTTCTTAATAAATTTTCTTTTTTCTATTAAAAAGAAAAGCCCTATGACATGCACAAATAAGAGACGACAAGCATAATTTGTGACCCCACATGTTTATCATATACATAATTCAGTAGTTGCTTTTTATAATAATCAAACTCCCAAGATAATTAATTAAAAATTCACAAAGAAATAAATAATATGCTTTTAGACATAGAAAATAAAAAATAAAAGAAGAAGGCAGGGATAACAAAGTTGCTCTTCCAACAAATCAGTGCAGATTTGTAAATCAGAAAGATGTTCCCAAAATATAAACACATACCCGCTGCTTTTTACTAAAGCATAAACAGTAAATACATCAATCATATTCAGATCATAATTTCATTCTCACTAAAAAGGAGGTCTGGTTTGATAAATGAATTTACAGTGGCTATTAATAGGTAAAGCTCCAGATAAAGGATATGAACAAAATTTCATCAGCAATAAAGATTGTGGCAACAGTATGTCCCAGGCACTTTGCAAATTAATAAAAGATTTGGATAGAAAACAGTAGTTCCATTCTGTTCTGCCATTTTGTTCATAAATGCCCTTTGCACTTCGCAAATTAAAGGTTGGGACAAAGTCATGCAATTGCCTCACTTTCAAAGCATTAAATATAAATGACTTGATTATTGTATAGGTAGTTCTTTAGACCAATGACCAGCTCAACAAAGGCCTCGCGCTGGGACATACAAGTCTCTTCTGCCCATCAACACCCAGATGTAGTACACTCATTGTAAAAGCAGACATGTAGTACATTCTCACATTAGTTAATGCTAGTATAGCACAAAAATTCAGAAGAATTCTAGTTTCATGAGCCTCAATCATTAATGGACGAGATCAGGGAACTTCTATTCCCACCAGACAATGGCCCAAAAATTTTCTCAGAAAAATAACCATGCATCACACAAACACAATCATGTGGAATAGGGTAAAGATTAAGCCATGAGTGTTACAAGTTTGTGGAATCTTATCATGCTGAGATTGATTTTATGTCATACTAAAGATGCCAAATTTTCATCACTCTGACGGCTAAGATAATAATGGTAGTGAACATCCAGAAAATTCTTCATGACTTCACTTCTTGAAGAATTCAACCTTACTTGTGCTGCCCTCAAATGGAGGAAATGATCATCAAATGGCAAGCCAATTTTTTCGAAGTTCCTCACAAGAATTATGAATCAACAATAGAAATGAACCATCACTAATGACTGCAATGAACCTCATCGAGTTTGAAATGAACAAATAAATAAATCTCACAGTTACACATATTCTTTCACACAACAATCATTTTGATTAAAATTACATATGCTAGTAGGGCTTGAGGATATATACCTTGTAGTAGCTCCATTCAGTTTGATCGCCATCTTTATAAGAAAGAGGATTGTCACTACAAAATGCAAGCTTTGCTGTAGATACATATAAGATTCCCATGACTGGACCAGCTGATGTTGACAAGTAACATGGATATGAAATCATTACTAATTACTAATTAGTAATTATTAGCTCAGGTTTAGCTCAGGTTTTTGCGATGGTTTTTAAATCATTACTAATTACTAATTATTAGTGGCGAATTGTAAAATCGTTACTAATATTTTGAACTTAAAGTTTTTGATTTATAAATTCATTATTAATACTCTGAATTTAAAGTTTTTTATTTTTTTTAAAAAATAAAAGTATTAATGATGGTTCTTAAATTCGTCACTAATAAGGGAACAATAGTGACGAATTTATAAATTCGTCACTAATATTCTGAACTTAAAATTTTTTATTTTTTTTTTTAAAAGGAAAGTATTAATGACGATTCCCAAATCTGTCATTAATGAGAGAATAATAGTGACGAATTTGTAAATTCGTCACTAATACTCTAAACTTAAAGTGTTTTATTTTTTTAAAGAAAAGGGAAGTATTAGTGATGATTTTTAAATTCATCACTAATAAGGGACCAATAGTGACGAATTTACAAATTCGTCATTAATACTCTGAACTAAAATTTTTTATATATTTAAAAAAATGAAAGTATTAGTGACAGTTCTCAAATCCGTCACTAATAAGGTCTCAAATTCGTCACTAATAAGGGACCAATAGTGACGAATTTGTAAATTTGTCAGTAATACTCTGAACTTAAAGTTTTTTCTTTTTTTTTTTAAAGGGGAGTATTTGTGACGGTTCTCATATCCGTCACTAATAGGAGACCAATAGTGACGAATTTGTAAATTCGTCTCTAATACTCTGAACTAAATTTTTTTTATTTTTTTTTAAAAAGAAAAGTATTAGTGATAGTTCTCAAATCTGTCACTAATGAGAGAATAATAGTAATGAATTTGTAAATTCATCACTAATACTCTGAATTTAAAGTTTTTTATTTTTTTAAAGAAAAGGGAAGTATTAGTGACGTTTTTAAATTCGTCACTAATAAGATACCAATAGTGACGAATTTACAAATTCGTCATTAATATTCTGAACTAAAATTTTTTATTTATTTAAAAAAATGGAAGTATTAGTGACGGTTCTCAAAACCATCACTAATAAGGGA
Organism: Malania oleifera; assembly: GCF_029873635.1. Taxonomy (NCBI): domain Eukaryota; kingdom Viridiplantae; phylum Streptophyta; class Magnoliopsida; order Santalales; family Ximeniaceae; genus Malania; species Malania oleifera. The sequence goes on from NC_080417.1 coordinate 89,466,984, forward strand.
CCAATAGTAACGAATTTGTAAATTCGTCACTAATACTCTAAACTTAAAGTTTTTTCTTTTTTCTTTAAAAAGGGAAGTATTAGTGACGGTTCTCATATCCATCACTAATAAGGGACCAATAGTGACGAATTTGTAAATTCGTTATTAATATTCTGAACTAAATTTTTTTTAATTTTTTTTTAAATAATAGTAGTGACGATTATTTAATCGTCACTAATGTTTATCTTTTAGTGACGAATTAAATTTGTCACTAATACCACAGAAATCATCACTAATATTATCGCGGGATAATTTATGCTCGAAAAATATTTTCGCGCGATATTTTTTTATATTTTTAGTGACGAAATTATTAGTGACAAATTCAATTTCGTCACTAATAGTGTCGTATTAGTAACGGTTACTAAAACCGCCACTAATACCTTACTATTAGTGATGAATTTGAATCCTTCACTAATAATTTGGTCACTAAAAACCAATTTTTTTGTAGTGCATCATCAAGTTTAGTTTTAATCTTCAACATCTTCCCCTTAAACTTGACTCTCGTGGCTTTGTTATTCTAAGCATTGTCTTTAGTCTTGCAAAAATATCATGCCTGAGCGGCTTCGTGAAAATATCAACAATTTGATCATGTGTTCTGCAAGATATTAGCTTCACTTCTTTCTTCTTGACATGCTCCCTGATAAAATGATATTGATTCTCAATATGTTTGCTTCTTTCATAGAATACTGGATTCTTCGTAAATACAATCGTTGATCGGCTGTCAGTGTAGACTTTTTTGGGGTTATTTTGAAGAAATCTCAGATATTTCAGTACATTCTTAATCCATATACCATGACAAACAATTGAACTAGCAAAAACATACCCAGCTTCACATGATGATAGTGTTACGATGAGTTGCTTCTTCGATGCCCATGTAAATGTTGTATCTCCCATGAAGAATGTAAATCCAGTCATGTTTTTTCTTTCATCAAAATCTCTTCCTTAATCTCTATTTGAATAGCCAATAAGTTTGCAATCACCTCTTGATGAATAAAATATACCATCGGTGATGGTACCCTTGACATAGTGGAGTATCCTCTTTGCTGCATTCAGATGGTACTAGTAAGGAGCCTCCATGTACCCGTCGACAAGTCCAACTCCATAGAGTATGTCTGGTCTAGTGCACATCAAATACCTCAAGCTTCCAACTAGACTTTTGAAGTATGTAAGGTCAACATCTCATTCTTTCTCAATTCCAATCCTGTTTCAACTAGAGTTGTTACATGATTGCATTTGTGCATCCCAAACTTCTTCAGTACTTCTTTTTCATAGTGGATCTGGGAGATGAAGATTCCCTCCTCGCTTTGCATGACTTCTATGCCCAGGAAATGAGCCATCTGACCAATATCTATCATTTCGAATTCTTTGACCATGCTTCCTTTTGAAAGTGGCAAACATCTCTGGGTTGTTGCCTGTGAAAATTAGATCATCAACATATAGGTAGGCAATCAACATGCTTTCGTCTGTCTCCATCTTCGTGTATAGCGCATGTTCGTAGGGACATTTCTCAAATCCGTTCTTTTAGAAGTAGTCATCAATCCACATGTTCCACACACGAGGTTCTTGCTTCAAACCATAGAGTGCTTTCTTCAGCTTGTACACTCTATCTTCTTTTCCCTTCTTCACATATCCAGGTGGTTAACCGATATAGAACTCTTCTTCCAGAAAACCGTTCAGAAATACTGATTTCACGTCCAACTAGTAAATCGTCCATCCATTTTGTGCTAATAGTGAAATTAGTAATCTAATAATTTTAAACCTGGCAACCGGGGCAAAGATGTCTCCATAATCAATCCCTTATTTTTACTTGTAGACTTTGGAGAAAAGTCTTGCTTTGTATCTCTGACCTTCTTCTTGAGCGTTCTTCTTGGTCTTGTAGACCCATTTCACACCAACAGTTTCGTGTCCCTTCGAGAGATTTGTCAACTCCCAAGTCTTGTTCTTCTCGATGGATTGAATCTCCTCATCTCGCTTTTCTCCATTTGTCTTCTTTGTTAGCCTCCTCAAAGCTAACCGGGTTGTTAGTTAACAATAGACAATATAGTGTAACATACTCTTCTATTGGTTCTGTAGTTTCATACAAGTCAACTAGATTTCAAGCTCCTCTAGGCTTCATGTTTGAGATTTCACGCTCAATTAGTGATGGAGATTCATTCCTCTATGGTGAACCATGTGGAGGTGTTTGCAGCTCGGGAACTTGTAACTCGATAGCCACTTCTCTTGTCTGTGTGGGTTCTTCTCCTTCAAGCGTCAATTTTGCATCTTTGGAAGATTCAACCTGGTCCAAATTCGAGGATTCATTTTCTTCAAAAATGACATCCCTACTATGAATAACTTTCTTACTGATGGGATTGTATAGTCAATATACCATGGTGCTATCGCCATATCCAACAAGGATATATTTCTCTCCTTTATCTTTCAACTTTGTCCTTCTTGCCTCTGGGATCTTGGCGTAGGCTATGGAGCCAAACACTCTAAGATGACTCACACTGGACTTGTGAGTACTCCAGGCTTCATGTGGCGTCTTTGTATCAAGACTTTTCATAGGGCACCTACTAAGCAGATAAACTGCACATGATAATGCTTCTGCCCAAAAACTCTTGGGCACATTCTTATCTTTTAACATGCTCCTGTCCATGTTAAGGATCGTGCGGTTCTTCCTCTCAACTACACCATTCAACTAGGGAGTGTAGGTCAGCGTGAACTATTTTTGAATCCCTTGTTGCCTAAGGAATTCCATGAAAGCTTCGTCCTTGTACTCTCCTCCTTGATCTGATCAGAGTGACTTAATGCGATAGCCATTTTGTTGCCCCACATGAGTTCTGAACTCTTTAAACTTGTCGAACACCTCTGACTTCCTTTTCTGGAGTAGACCCAAGTCTTCCTACTATAATCGTCAATGAAGGTGAAGAAGTATCGGTTCTGTCCATTTGAAAACAACCTCAATGGACCATACATGTTTGTGTGAACTAGCTGGAGCAGCATGGTAAATCTCTAGTTGGCTTGCTTTCCAAAGCAATTTATATGTTGTTTGCTCAAAACACAGCTTTCACATATCACATTTGGGTGGTAGATGTTGGGTAAGCCTTTCACCATCTTTTTGCTTCCCAACTATTTCAAACTTTCAAAATTCAGATGTCCGTACTTGAGATGCCATAGCCAGTCTTTGATGATTGCACTCAAATACCTTGGCATATCACGTTGAATGGTGAGCGGAAACATTTGATTCTTTCCCATTTGTATTCGAGTAACGAGCTTACCTTGAGCATCAGTTATCAACATTTGCTTATCTTTAAGGCTAATTCGATAACCTTTCTCCACAAGCTATCCGAGATTAAGTGTATTAGTCTTCATGGTTGGCACATAGTACACGTTGGAGATAAAAGCATGGTCTCCATCCGTCCTCTTGATTAGAACATTTCCCTTTCCTCGAATTGGGACTTTAGAGAGATCACCAAATGGTATCTCTCCCTAAACTTTCTCATCAAGTTCATTAAATAAGTTCTTTCTACCAATTATGTGATTGCTGGCTCCAAAGTTAAGGTACCAAACATTTTGGTCTTGGTGGGTTGAATTGTGTGCCATCAACATCAACGATTTTCCTTCGCCTTTCTCTTTCTCTGCAAAGTTAGTATTTTCATTTACTTCATGATTTTGGGGATTACCTCTGCTCTCAACACGACAGTGTTCGTACTTGTGGAAGGTTTAGCACTGAATGTTTCTCTTGTCTATGTTCAGATGGTTATTGTATCGCCCTCTTCTTCTTTGTCCTATACCTCGTGGGATATAGTTATGTTGATTGCGTCATTCTCTAATGGGACCTCTTACGCCTCTGCCACCTTCTCTAGAGTCAAAATTTCCATAATTTCTTCCATGAGATCCTCAGCCTCATCCTCTTCCTCGCTTGGACGTCCCCCCTTTGTCGTATCTATCTGTAGTAAGGGACAACTTCGTTTGGAGGGCTTGCTCTAGTGCTTTATCATCACTCCTTTTGTTGAATTTCTACTTATAGGCTTAGAGTGAGCCCACAAGTTCTTCTACAGACATGGTTTCCAAATATTTTGTTTCTTCCATGGTCATCGCGATATAATCAAGTTTTAGGTCCAAAGATCGCAATTTTTTTTTTTACAAATTCTCTCGTCGTTGAGTGTCTCTCCATTTCTTCTCAATTGGTTTGATACTACCATAACTCATGTATAGTAATTGACAATAGATTCAGTAGATTTCATTCTTAAGGATTCGAAATCACCTCACAATGTTTAAAGATGAATCTTCTTCACTTTGTCTACACCTTTGTGTGTTCGATGGAGAGAGACCCAAACTTCTTTGGATGTTTTGGCGGAGGCGATGATTTCGAACGTGGCCTCATCAAAGCCTTGGTAGATTATGGATTTTGCCTTCCAATTCTTGTTTTGATCTGCTCGCAAGATCGTTCTTTGAACGTCAGACATAGTTGTTTCGACTTCTTTTGATGGGCTTTCTCTGTACCCATCTTCAACAATATTCATGACATCCTGAGCACCTAGAAGGGCTCTCATTTGAATAGATCAGTTGTCATAATTCTCCTGTGTCAACTTAGGAATGACTGCTTGGGTAGCACCATTCGTCATCGGGTTTAATATATCAAAAACAGAGTGATGGAGATTGATTTTGGCAAATATGATGCCACTAATGTGTTCCAAAGGTCGAAAAACTTTAGGAACATATTTTGGGTTGCAAAGAACTAGTTTAAAAATCACTAAATCGGCCAAAAAATAATTATGAACCGGTTTGACTGGATCGATTTAACATAACGGACGTTAATGAAGATAACGGCATGAGTGATTACCGTTAGGGCCACATGGCAACTTTTGGGCATGCCGCGTGTCCTCAATTGGATGCGGGTCTGTCAGCCGGGTCGAGTCGTCCGCGCGAGTCCATTTCCGGGTTGCTGGTTGCTGGGTCGGGTCACAGATCGGGCGTAGGGTCAGATCTCACCAGCCAAGCGAAGAAGACTCGTGTGGGCACGTAAAGGGCGTGGCGTTGGCGGCCAAGATCCTCGCCGACGTGTGTGGTGCATGTGGAGGACGTTGTTTCGTCTGTTGGCGCGTGAGAGCACGTGTGGGATCTTTCAGACTCCATTTGAAGCACGGTTTTCACCTTTAGAATCATCTCAACATGAATTTCAGAATGGTATGCTCAATTTTGGATTTTGGGCAACTTCAAATCTTGGAAAAAAAATCGAATTTCCCTCTGTTCGTCTCGATTTGGCGAATTTCAGCAAACCTAGATGCTCTAATACCACTGAAGGGTAGAGGGGACTTAGTCACTGGTTGTGATTGAAACTTAGTGAGGAATTATACTCATTTGCAAAACAATTAATTTCAATTTGAAAAATTACAGAGGAATTCAAAATACACAAATCTCTCTTCTCACTGGTTAATGTCTCTCTCTACACGACACCTTAGATTACACACACACACACATCAATTTATAGCAAAGGATGGAGATAGATAGGATTAAATTCAAATAAGTAGGTTAGTTGGTGAAGGTAGGTTGCCTACTCTCCACTGCAATTCACTAATAGTGGGTTGGAGTTGGTGGAGCTGCTGCAGTCAAATTCCGTCAAATTTTGGTGCCACCATCAACTTTAGTTTTAATTTTCAACATGTTATATCTGATATATTGTGAATGTTGCGTATAATTTAATTTTTGCATATTATTTTTATTTGCACAATTGGTATATGCTTAGAAAGATCTTAAGTTGTGTATTACTGATATCTAATTTAACTTAAGAAAAAGTTTTAAAATTTCAATTCATCCCCCTTCTTGGAAAATACACCAATTTCAAACAAGTCTTCGGTCACAAATCAAAATTTAAATGTATACCTTCCATCCCCAACATATTTGAGTATAAGAACTCCAAAAATCAGCACCTTAAGCTTTATATTGTTGATAAGGGAAAACAGCCCAATTGATGTTTATCAAACTAAATTCAATTATAATAACTCTCACATCAATAAACCACAAGCAAGCATTATTCCAGGTACAATAATTTGGGGCCTACACTCATCACTATCACAACCCATAGTATTATGCTATACCACTCCAGAGCACATGCATCTAACCTCATTTTTCTGCCATAACTGCAACCTATCAAAGAAGATTGAAAAAAAAAATAAAAATAAAAAAACAGCTATATGAAACGACTAGCACTTATTACAGAATTTTACATATATAGATGGGCTCTGCTCGATCAAGGAGACGTTTTCTCTGCGGATGAAAATGAAGAAGAAGAAGAAGAAGCCGGGGGAATGCCCGGAATCCCTGGTGGAGGTGAAAAGATTGGTGGAATCCCCGGAATGCCTGGAAGGCCAGGTGGAGGTGAAAAGATCGGAGGCAGAGGAATCGGGAACGCCGGCGGCGGCGGCGAGGACGGAGGAATAAAACCCGGTATCGGTGGTATGATTGGTGGCAATTGAAATGCCGGCGGTGCCGGAGGCTGAAACGGTATGGGGGGCAGAATTGGCGGTGGCTGAAATGGGTTCGGGGGCAGCGGAATCCCGATGGACGGCGGCGGCGACGGGAAGAGCGGCGGGAGCAGCGGCGGGAAGAGGAGGTCAGGCTCTAGCGGTGGTAGAGGAGGGAGGTATGGTAATGGTACTGGAAGGCCGGGAATCAGGGGAAGAGGGCTTAGATTAATGGCAGGTATTTCTGGAATTACAGCTTTCCTGGAGTTTAGGGTTTTGGATCCATGGCGGCTTGGGTTTTGGTGACACATATTTGGCTGTTTCAGAGGCTTGAAGGTTAAATATCCAGCAGAGAAAACGTGGGTTCCTTCCTTCCATGACTTGAGACGCAGGGAAGACGAAGTTGCAGAGGAGGCCACAGCACAGTCTGTCTCGCTGCTGCTGATGAGTTTGACAGCACAGTCCTTGAGCTTCTTGGCGCTTTTGCCCACTGAGATTGGCAGCTGGACCTTGAAATCTCCATGCTCGTTTGTTTTTGCTTCCTTCCAAAAGCTTGGCTTTGATGAACTCCCATCTCTGCATTCTACTGCTACAGTGGCACCTGCACAATAACCAAATCCCAGATTCCCATGCAGTGTTTGTGTTTCAGTTCATCAGATTGAAATATTTGAAACCCAAATGAACAAAAATTTGAATGAAAGAAATTTAGACGTTCAATGCACAAAGGAACCTGAAATGAAGTGGCTTGTCCTGGAGAAGCCCTGCTGGGAGCATGTGTCACAGTAAACCGTACCAACAACAGCAGCAGATGGAAGCTTCTCGTGATCATTGTTGGCTTCTGAAGGATTAAATGTGAAGCTGAGAATGAGCAATATAAGAAACCAGGACATTTTGAAACTCTTCATATTCACTTCCCTCTTGAAGAACTACTCGTCTTTGAGTTCTGGGCATATGTATGTATTTATAAGAATGACTTTATGCATGGGTTGGCTTGCCTTTTATATGAACAATTTCGGCTTTCGTAAATATATTCTCTGTTAAAATGTACTCCTTTTTCACATCTACTTGTCCTAGAAAAGGAAATTACAGCTTCTCAACTTTCCCAAAACAGCGACCCGGCCACCAAGCCTCTTAATGCGTTTCATGCAAAAACCAGTCAACCCGAAACCAAATGCAGTAAAATTTTCCTTTCCACCACACAATAATAAAAGAAGAAAGTTTATTTGGGGAGGCATGAAGAGTAAATGAATGAAGACGAGGGTATTTATTGAGAGTTTGTTCCTTAGTTGGCGTGGAATTGCAACTGGGGGCGGAGAGACACTTTTTAATTTGTCCCAGTCGGTTCACGAGACACATGCAGTGGCCACAAATTTTTTGAGCTGCTAGCAAGCAGGAAACTGTATGACCACTGTCACAAAAAAAGAGGGGGTTCCACAGTTTTAGTGATGGCTAAAAATTTGCGTGGACTAGAAGTCATGGCCGCTCAGCTACTGAGATTATTGTACGTCTTCAAGGTCGCCACTGGTTTTCTTGAATCCATTCTTATGATTGGCCATTGGGAATATACTTATTTAAATTTGAATTTATCAATATTCTAATATATATATATATATATATATATATATAATCCTATTTAATAATTTTATTTTTCAAGTTTACCCCACTTCAAATTTGAAACTTGATCAAGCTCATGACCAAATTTAAGAATTTAAGTCCCATTTGGGAACATGAGCCGTGTATTTTCTCATAATACAAACTTGTTATGAATGGATGAGGGTGGCTATCATCCATCCATATCTTGTCCATCTCTTCATGTCCCCATAAACCTACCTTATATGTCTACACTAATTCATGTTCCCATGAACCTGCCTCATATATCTGCACTAATTATGTCCATATGTGAACCTACTCCAAATGTTTGCACTAATAAATTTAGCAACTTGTGAATTCTATGAAGGCCTCCTCCCACATAGCTAGTGGAGCAGAGAAAAAATAATAAGAGAGAGAGAAAAAAAAGTGGAAGGAAAGAGGAGAAATATAAAAGAAAGTGGGAAAGATATTTTGTACAAGGCTAGTTTTACATTACTTTGTAATTCTTCCTCAAAATAGTGAAATTCTGATTTCATTTGCCCGTGGAGGTGGTATATCCGAACCACGTAAAATTTTTGTCTAATCTCCATTTATTTTTCTATTTATTTTTCTGAATCTTTCATAACATGTTAACAGCACTAGACTCTAATCAATTGAGTTATTTCTTTAATTCTTATTTTTATTTATTTATTTTTTATAAGTTTTACTCTACAAGAATATAATATTCTTCAAAAGAAAATATATCTTTTAAAGTTTAAAGAATTCCAATCTCTAGAAGAGATGGTAAGATAGTGATCCGGAAAAGATTATATATTTAAATCTCCCGAAAAGATAGTCCTCTTGAAGAGGTTATATATTTAAATATTCCATATATATATAATCTCTTGAAAAGACATACCTTTTGAAAAGGCAATATATTTATATCTCTCGCCTACATATTTAATCTCCCGAAGAGGTAAACCTCATGAATAGCCTATATATATCTAATCTCTATAAGAGATGGTAAATATTTACCTCCCAAAGAGGGTATATTTTTAACTTCTCAAAAAGATGTTCAAATTGACCTCCTAAAAAGGTGAAACGTTTATCCTCTAGATAAGATAGTATATTTAACTTCTGGAAGATGTGGTAATTTATTACCCAATTTAATATTATAAATTTGAATCATGCTCTTGAAGAGTATAAATTGAGAAAAATAAAATAATGTTCCTGAAGAAACATATTTAAGTACCTCAGAATGGTGGAAATAATATTATATTATTATCTCAGTTTTATTTCAATTTTTACACTTTATTTTGTTAATTGTCTTATTATTGTTTATTTATTTTGATATCGAACCGAAGTAAAGTTGAATTTGTTCTCCTTGATATCAAAGGAAACAATTATTTATCATGAATTCTTGATATTGATATTCATCTAAATGCAATGAACTTAGGAAACACTATTTTAGATGGAAATACTGCATCCTTACAGAATCGCGTAAAAGTTATGATCTTTCTCTGTTGTCATTTAGATGAAGAATTAAAGACTGAATATATGTAGTAACCCGAACCCGAGAAATAAAATAAAAATGAATAAAAGAAAAGGGAAATAAATAAAGGAAAGGAAAAAAAAGATGGTTTGGTTCAGCACCAAAATGTCGACGGTTTGGAGATCTCTTAGAAAAATCGTGGACAGTTTTCTCTTCAGCGGGCATTTTAAGAACCAAATTGTCTACGATTTTGTCTAGTGCAGGAAAACCATCGATGGTTTTCTACATGGACAACATTACTATAAATAGATCCCAACTCTTTTTTTTTTTTTGAAAATTTCTCTTTCCGTTCGCTCTCCCAGCTAGGGTTTCGAGTCTTTGGGGGGTTTTAGGGCATTGCAAGAATTTCTAAGCCTATTTGGGGGTTCATGACCACTCTCAGACGTAAGGTTCGTGTTGTAGCTTGTCAGTTTTCATTCATCGGCGGGTTAGGAGCCTAGGGTTTCAAGTTTTCTATTTATTTCAGGCGGTTTCTTTAGGAATTAGGTAAGGGGAATTAATTATAACAAGTTTTACTAAGTTTGAACCTATAAAATTCTATTATACAAATTTCTATACATAGGTATGATTTTCTGAATAGTTAGGCATTTGGAAAATAATGATTTGTGATTATATATCATATATGATAAAAATTGTGTGGCATGAATATAACTTTCATAATTATACCGGTTGCGAATACTGGCTGTTGTGAATATTGATTGGTGATAAATACTAACTGCATGTGAATATTGGCTGATTGTGGCTACAAATTATTTTTGAATAAAGATTGGTTATGAATACTGGCCTCTTGTGATTATTGTGTGGAGAATACTTTGATGTGTGTGAATGGGTCATTTTGTGTGATTATCCGTGTATATCATAATATAACATTGGCAGGCTTGAGGATTTTGTTATATTGTTTAGATATAATCACGATATAATGTTGGTAAGCCCGAGGAGTTCTTTACATTGTCATTATATATTGGGGTAGAACATTGGTAGACCTGTGGAGGTTGTTCTACTGATATACTATGGATAGGTCATTGTGAAAGTGTGACGGTGAAAGCTGACGGGGAAGAACTTATGCAGAATCCTATGTGGATGTGAGTCCTATGTGGATGGTATTTCCTGTGTGGATGTGAGTCCTATGTGGATGGTATTTCCTGTGTGGATGTGAGTCCTATATGAATGGTATTTCCTATGTGGATGTGATTAAAGTGTGTGATATCCTTTATGGATGCGTGTGGTAAAATGTATATATGGGTCTTAGTGAAATGATTTATATTGGATGTGTGTGAACTTAATTACATAAATATTTATGGTAAAGTGAAACTCTCCACCCGGGGGCTTGCTAAGAAAGGCGAGTGCTCTGGTAATTTTCAGTCTAGTTCCAGAGTAGAGGGAAGCTACTTTTATGGGTGGGTAATCTTCCCTATTCTCGGAGATTTTGCCTATATACATAACCCGAGGGCTTACTGAGTAAGGTGAGTGCCCTGATATTGGTATCAGAGCATAGGGAAGCTACTTGTATGGGCGGGTAATCTTCCCTATTCTCAGGAACCATCACTATAAATAATTATGTATGTGTAAGTGTAATCTATATGTGCTTCCTCTGTTGATGTTGAATAACAAATGATTATATTTTGTATTTATTTAAACTCTCTGTCACACATTATTATGATTTATTCTTCTTTAATGAGATGTGTCTCACCCTAGCGAATGATTGCATTTTCAGGTCCTTCAGGTGATCAAGCTTAGAGCTCCGGGTAGGGTAGTATGTTTGGTAAATTTTGAGGTGATTGTAAGAACAGTTTATGTATATTTTATGTTTTTGAATATTGGGTTGCAATATAAACAGATGGATGCATTTGTTTTTTGAGGTTTATAAATAGACTTTGGTATTTAAATTAAGATTGTTTATTTATTTTTGTTGCATGATTGCAGTTTATGGTACCAGAAATAGGTGAATGAAATACATAACCTTCAGACCCCACTTGGCGGGTTCAAGGCTTTACAATACCTCACTGTTAAAGACTCACTTATCATATGGAAAAATTTAAATGATAAATATGACTACAAAAAAATCATGATTTTACCAAAATCTCGATATGAATGGTTGCATCGAAGGTTGCAAGACTTTAAAACAGTCGGTGAATATAACTCATCTCTGTATAAGATTAGCTTGAAACTAAAATTATGTGGTGAAAATATTACTGACGAAGACATGCTTGAAAAAACTTTTACTAAATTTCTCTGAAGTGAATATTTTGAACTCATATCATGTCTTTTTGATGCTGAACAAAATAACGAGCTTTTGATAAAATATCCCCAAACTTGTCCAACTAGTTCGACCCCATTCCCTGAAGTGAATATGAACACATTTCGTGGTCGAGGACGAGGTTGCAGGTATGGTTATGGGCATGGTTGTAGTCGTGGTCGAAATAATTACTGGTATCGACGTGAGGTTACACTCCCCCATAAGAGGATAGACCCCATAAGAGGGATGACCCCCAGAAATGGGATAATGATCAAAATCAATGACTTAGGCATCATGAAAATGAATACTACAGATGTGGAGAAGAAGATCATCAGTCGTATACTTGTCATACGTCCAGGCACTTGGTAGATCTATACCAAGCCTTTATAAAGGAAAATAGTAAAAGAGTATAAATTTTGTTGATTTTCTTACAAATCAAAATAATGATGCAATATTTTAAGATATAAAGTAAGCAATATTATATTTGGATTTATTATCGTATTTATTATTGTTAGCTCAATTATAATAATGGGTTCTTAAAATATGTTTTGCACCATGAATTGTCCTAAAGTTTTGATCGATTCTAGAACGTCTATGTAAAGAAGTTTGTCTATATGACAGTGCTACAACACACAAAATTATTTGAGATAGAAAATATTTTCATTATTTGAATATATCTTCAACAAATGTTAATGCAATATCTAGTTTTACAAATTTGATTGAAGGTTTCAGAAGAGCTAATAAAGTTATCCAATGGTACTTTATTACAAATTAATGAAACTTTATATTCCAGTAGATTTAGAAGAAATCTATTAAACTTTAAAGATTTAAGGGATATCACATTGAAACTACAAATGAAAGCAGTAAAGAATTTCTTCATATTACTTTCTAGAAGAAACAAATTTTAGAAAATTGACAACTTTATTTTCTAGTTTGTATTATACAAAGATTAAAATAGTTGAAAAGTTATTTACACTTTGGCCCAGTCATATTGGACATCATAGAAATGTAACAATGTGAAGAATCATTGAAAATTCACATGGTCATCCACTAAAGAACTAGAAGATTCTTTTATCAACTGATTTCATGTGCACTACTTGTTCTCAGGGGAAATTAATTGACATTTTAATGTAGTATTCCCCGAATTAGGGGAAGAAAAGTTAGTGTTTGAAGCACAACATGAAATAACGTGGAATGTTATGTGTTTATCTCATTTAGATTATTGCACAAACCAAAGTGAACTTGAAGTTCAAAGATTATACATATGCAAGGGATATATTGCAAATCAATTACCAGATTCTTTTGCAGATACTAAGGTTATACTAAAATCTCATATACTTGCTGCAAATATTCTAGCACATATTGATGTCTTTGAAGAACAACAGCCGACTAATGAACATAAACCAAAAGTTAAGCGTGGAAGACCTATTGGTGCAAAAGATAAATCTCCCAAAAGTAGAAAATTGAAATCTATAAATACTCTAGAAGAGGTTATAGAAATGGATAATTCATTCGACATTCACAAACCCATTTCTCCTGAAAATGAATCCTTATTATGGAACCTCCTGAAGAGGAATTTCATGAAGAGGAAACTCTTGAAGATACATCTCTTGAAAAGGGACATGTACCTAGAAATAATAATGAGATTTCAATTTATTTCACAGGAGAAATATGAGATAGAAATAAAGTTATTGTCAACAACACATTTGCATATGCAATAACTACTGACATTATCAGAAGTAATGAGGATCCTGAACCTAAATATGTTATTGAATGTCGATGTAGAAGTGATTGGCCAAAACGGAAAAGGCTATCATAGCAGAAATAAACTCTTTATTAAAAGGAGAAGTTTTTGGACCTGTAGTTCAAACACCAAAAGATGTCCAACTCGTTAGATACAAAGGGGTATTTGTACGCAAACGAAATGAAAATAATGAAATTACTCGATATAAAGCAAGGCTTGTGGCATAAGGTTTCTCGTAGAAACCCAAAATTGATTATGAGGAAACATATTCTCCAGTAATGGATGGAATCACTTTCAGATTCTTAATTGCGATAGCAGTCACTGAACGATTGAACATGCTAATTATAGATGTAGTAACAACATACCTATGAATCGTTGGATAATGAAATTTATATGAAAATCCCTAAAGGATTTAAATTCCCTGAAGCAAAACTTGGAAATTTATATTCAATTAAACTCCAACATTCTTTATGTGGATTAAAACAATATGGAGGCATGTGGTATAATCAATTAAGTGAGTACCTTGTGAAAGAAGGATTCATAAATGATCCAATTTGTCCATGTGTTTTTATTAAAATATCAGAATCTAGATTTGTTATAATTGTTGTTTATGTTGATGATTTGAATTTAGTTGAGACTTTTGAAGAGCTCACTAAAGCTACTAATTATTTAATGACGGAATTTGATATGAAAGATTTAGGAAAGACAAAATATAGTCTTGGCCTAGTTGAACATATAAATGACGGAATTCTTGTTCATCAATCTAAATATACTGAAAAGGTGTCGAGGCAATTCTATATGGATAGAATTCATCCTTTGGGATCTCCTATGATGGTTCAATCACTTAATGTTAAAAAGGATCTATTTCGACCTCATGATGAGGAGGAGGAATTACTTGGTCTTGCAGTACCATATTTAAGTGCTATCGACTCTTTGATATATCTAGCAAATTGCACAAGACCCATCATTGCATTTATTGTAAATCTACTAGTAAGATATAACTATGCTCCTACTTGACGACACTGGAATGAAATTAAATACATTCAATGCTATTTGAAAGTAAAACAGACAATTACAGCAACATCCTCCAATCATTTTGAAATACCAGCTATTTATGAAGCTAGTATAGAATGCGTGTAGCTCAAATCAATAATTTCTCATATCCTATCAAATTGTATTCTTCAATCATTAATCAATGATTTTTCAACCGTTTTATATGAATACAACGCCGCATGTATAGCTCAACTGAGAGGAGGATACATAAAAAGTGACAGAACAAAACATATCTCTCCAAAAATCTTCTATACACATGAACTCCAAAAGAATGGTGATATAAATGTTCCGTAGATTCGATCAAGTGATAATCTAGCATATTTGTTCACCAAAGCTAGCTTTGCCTACTACAACATTCAATAAATTGGTTCATCTAATCGGAATGAGACATCTTAAAGATCTTAGTAAAAAAAGTTAATATACGAGTGACAACCAAAAGGGAATGTTATGAATGGATAAGGGTGGCTGTCATTCATCCATATCTTGTCCACCTCTTCATGTAACCATGAACCTACCATATATGTCCGCACTAATTCATGTCCCCATGAACCTACCCTATATGTCTGCACTAATTCATATCCCCATGCATGAACTTGCCCCATATGTCTACACTAATTATGTCCCCATGTGAACCTGTCCCAAATGTTTGCACTAATAAAGTCAGCATTAGTTAGCTTGTGAATGCTATAAAAGCCTCCTCTCACATAGCCAACAAGAGAGAAAGAAAGAAGTGGAAAGAAAGAGGAGAAATATAAAATAAAGTGGGAAAGATATTTTGTATAAGGTCAATTCCACATTACTTTGTAATTCTTTCTCAAAATAGTGAAGTTCTGATCTCATATGTCTGTGAAGTAGGTATATTCGAGCCACGTAAAATTTTTGTCTCATCTTCATTTACTTTTCTATTTATTTTTCTACATCTTTCATAACAAAACTAAATATTTTTCTAAATTATGTTTATGAGATCAAATTTTAAATTTTAGATTAAGATCTATATAAATTTGAATAACGATCAACATAATTTTATGTTATATTTTATTCAAATTTACACAAATTCAAATATGAATTCCAAATTTTCAGGTGTCAAATAAAAAATATTATTATTTTCAATTTGCTGAAAATTACCAGCAAAATTTGAGCCTCTGAATCAAGATTAATGCAGAAATTTTGACTTGTGAAAACCAAGAGCCAGTGCTAATAGGCATGAAAATAACAATCAAGATAACAACAGTGAATTTTTATAAATCCATCTTAAGCATAATACTCTTATTCCAATTCTCAAAACATGACTAGGGTTCCATTTAAAAACAACTAAATAAAGTGATTGCATTTAAATCTTTATTCCATTCCATCCATTTTTCTATTCTAGATTCCAAACCACGCTTACAGTTTATTCAAGTGCATCCTGTCATCGCTAAGTACAAGTCCGTGATTGTTGTGTCTACATATTTGAGACTCTGCCTTACACTCAGCTGAAAAGAAAATTTATATCTGCGGATGTTGGGCATGTGATGAGATGCAATAAGTCAGGGGGAGTGCTGTAACGTGGCGTATTGTGGGGCTGCGTTGGCAAGCGGTATGGGGGTGACGTGGCATCCATGCAGAGTCTCAATTGGCTCGTTTGGCAGTAGAGATAAGAATCCTAAAACTAAAACAACTTCACTGCAGCGGGGTCTTGTTTCCTGAATTTGTGTGTCAAATTGGCTTTTCTGTGGATTTGGTTTTCAGTGGAATGGAAAACCGGATTCCCTTGCACGGCGACAAGCAAGAAGAAAGTTCATGAATTTTCCCTGATGCATGCTGCCAAAATGATGTCAGGCACTGGGGGCCATGCATGCAAGCTAAGGCAACCCTCTTTCTTGTCTTCTCTCATAACAAGATATCTCGTGACTCGATATTTTTTTCCATCTCTCTCCCCCAATTCACCAATGTTAAATATTTTATATATATATATTAAAGTTAAATGACATGTAATCTTTATTCACTACTCATGTTGAGGTGAATCATATATTTTCACATTAAATAAGTTTATTTATGTACTACGTGCTGTCTTCTTTTTTAAATAGCTCTTCCGATAAATTCAAGGGAATATTACCTAAAATATGCCAATAGTATATAGAATATAAGTATAATATTAATCCATACTATATATATATATAATTGTTAGACATTGAAGAAGTTGTCATGTATGATAAACTATTTCTTAATTATAATCACAATCCACCAATACCATGATGGGTGGGATGCCGTAGACATAATAAACTAAGAATCACCCATGATTAAGTTGTTTAAATTTGAATATGGGTTATTTAAAGGGTTAATTTGAGAAAAGTAGTTGTAAATTTGAATTCAAATATATTCAGTTTGAGTTATGCAATAAGACTGAGAATCCAAATTTTTGCAATCAATGCTAGAAGTTGATTGGCTATTTATTATAAATAGCCTCGTAGTGAGAAGAACATGACTTTTTTTTTTTCTAAACTAGTCAATTTACTAGTAATACACATTATATTGGTCACGTGCCATTTTACCATCGTCTTCTTCTTTATCTCTTTTACTCCTTTATCTATCTAAGCTTGTTCATATTTCCTAATATCATTTTCCTTATCTTAATCTAATATGTGTCGCATCACCTTTGTCATTTCCCGCCTCTTCTATAGTTTCTACACGTTTTATGTTTATATTCCTTATCTTGTAAAGTTCCTTCTTACTTTATAGAACATTGAGTAAATTTAAGGGGCGATGCTAACTCATCATCTCCTAATTCCTCTATCTTTAAAATTATTTCTTACAAACACCTTTCATTTGTGCCACTTACATGCACTTATGTTGAGAAATCATGGGCATTTGCCTTGAAAAGCTAAGTAATATTTAAAGTTGGCCTAATTATAAAAAATATCAATTGTTTGAATATGTCATTAGTGAAAACTAGTCAAATATTTTACATATATATTGTTCTGCAAAGACTACCAATGCACAGCAGAAACACAAATCAAATCGGATCGTGCAATACAACAATCAATGATGAATAATATGGAAACAATCAATCACATAGATAATAAGGGAAAGCAAATAAACAAAGACACAAGAATTAACGTGGTTCGGAAATATGCCTACATCCACGAGAGCAAGTAGCTAAATTTTCACTATCAATCATCAAATAAGGTTTACAATATTGTTTATATGCTAATCCTATGCGTACAGAAGGCTTTAAAATTCCTAAAGTACCCCTATAGCAATCCCTAGAGAAAAATCTTTCGAAATCTCCAATCTATTGATCTTCCCAATTCAAAATTCGTAATCAGCGCCAAACAATACTGTCGAAAGTTTCAACAAACCGTCGACAACTTAATGCTGAGAATGAACCACTGTGACTGAAACCATCGACAGTTTCAAGCAAACCGTCGACGATTATCTCCTAAGACGAAACCGCCAACAAAATTGTTGACGGTTTCCTCCTGTGACCCAAGTTCCTTTTTCTTACTTCACCATGTTTTCCCCATACATGTATTCCACTCAATACGAGCCACACATTCCAACAATCTCCACTTTGGCGAATATTCACCCCTTAGGAGAAATACGAAAGCATAACTCGCTGCTCCACTTGGGATAGTAGATTAAAAAGCCTCCCATCTAGCACCTGGAGACGTTAATCAAGTCCAAGCAATGCTTGAACTTGTCCATTGTAACATGCTTTGTCAACATATCAGCTGCATTCTAAGACGTGTAAACTTTCTCAAGTAATATTTCACTTGATCTTGTGAAACAGCACATCCATGTGCTTTGTCCTCGCATGATACACCTAGTTCTTTGCCAAATAGATGACACTCTGACTATCACACTATAGTCGAACTCCACCTTACTAGATAACCAGCTCCTTGACCAATCCTATAAGCCACAATGCTTCTTTGACAGCCTCAGCCACTACCATGTATTCCGATTTAGTAGTGCATAAAGCAACAAGTGACTACACCATGGACTTCCAACAAACAGGCTCTCCTATAAGGGTGAATACGTACCCTGTGGTAGACCTCCTATCATCCAAGTCCCCTACATAATCAGCATCCACATTTCCTACCACGGAAGGATCACCTTATTATCTATTGAACATAGTGTCATATCCTGTTGTACCCCTTAAGTATATGAGAATTCACTTAGTTGCATCCCAATGTTGTCAAATCAGATTCGAAAAGAACTTGCTCACCATGCTGACAGCTTATGCCAGGCTCGACCATATACATACTATGACATACATCAGACACCCCACTGCACTAGCATAGGGGACCTTTGACATATCACAAATGCCATTGTCTATCTTTGGGCACTAGGTAGTAGACAACCTAAATTGATTCACTAACGGTGTACTCATCAATTTAGCATTAACCATACTAAATCTCTCCAACACATTCTCCACATAACTGCCCTAAGATAACCAAAATCTCCCTGTAGCTCTATCCATGTGAATCTCCATCCCAAGAATCTTCTTGGCCGCACCCAAGTATTTCATGTCAAACTCTTTATCCAACAGAGTTTTCAACTGATTTACCTCAGTCATATTCCTTGCAACAATCAACATGTCATCAACATAAAGCAATAGAAATATGGGCGAACCTAGCTTCCTCAAGACTCCTCACATAGATGCAGCAATCGTACTCACACCTCCTCTAGCCAATCGATTTGTGTCACTCGCCCAGGGATGACACGTGGCTCCCCTGTCTTAAACCTGTTGAACCGGTTCAAATAGACCGTGTCATCCCTGGGCAAATTCATTTATCTTCCTTTCTTATTTTTTTTATTGTTTATTTATTTATTTTTAAGGAAAAAATTCAAAAAAAATCTGGAAAAAAAATTGAAGGTATGAAAAATGGAAAAAAAAAAAAAAAATTGGGACTGTTTTGAGTCAAAATAAATGAGAAAATGTCTTTAAAAAACTCAGAAAATTTTAGAAACTTGTGAAAAATTCCAAAAAATCTTTATAATTTTTTTTTGAAAAATATGGGAATGCTTTTAAAGACTCTTTTGCCTCTGATTTGATATATTCCCCAGCTTTGGCCTATGTGTGATTTTAAAAAAGGCAATGAGCTATTTTACACCTCACGGATGTATTAGCTCTGAGGGGGTTTTATCTAACAAGACCCCCTATTTGGAGGTCTTATTAGACATTCCTAAATCACACTGAGATTTTTTTAATCTCCTGTTAATTTGTTAATTTATTTATTTATTCATTTATTTGTTTGTTGATTTTAAAAAAGAGTTAATTAAAGGTTATTAAATTTAATTTGAGGATAATTTATTAATTAATTGGTACTATTCATCGAATGGGTGTGTAGGGGGTGCGAACATCTTCTCCTCGCATAATTGAACTCTTCATCACAATTTTGGTATAAGTAGACCGAGATTACAGGTTCCTTGGCCTAGGTTTAGTCTAGTGACCAATCAAATGAGTAGTAATTAGGTATTCTAACCGCAACTAGGTAAATATTAGGCTAGTGGTGACTCCAAATCAAATTTTAAATATTATATATCATATTCCCTTACCTCCCTAGGGCTCGTGCTCCCCGGACATCGCGACAATAGGCATGTCACTATCACCCATCCCAACTACTCTTTCGCCGCCCTTCACTATCACCTTGTCTTGTTAATTTTTAATTCATTGTGTGCTTTCACAAAAGGACCAGTCCTTAAAGCATGTCATATAAGTAGCAAGTCTAGGTCATGCACATCCTATTAGTGATGTTAAAGACTTGAGCTAGTTGAAGGATTTTTTTTTAGCCAATCCAAAGGCAGAATTAGTAAACATACGAAAACCATGCCCACAAGTTAGGTTCCTCCATGGGGATAAATGAACTTGCATTGCCTTTCCCCAAAGATTATGATGATATCCTTTATTATTGGCATCTCCATTTCATAGGCATGGGAGCTAGGGTGCTAAGGCAATTAGCTCCTCCTTTGCATTTTCCCCACCATAGATTTTTCTCATACTTCTATCAAGCAAGCAATATAAATTCAACTATTGCCATATATTGAGGGGAAAATGCTAAATGCACCATGGTCTTCCCGCCAAGATTCTAGTCAAACCATCCCTTATGATCTATTTGGGTCCAACCACATGATTCCTTGCT